>NW_006408669.1:1176200-1180947 GCF_000296735.1 Chrysochloris asiatica
CTCGGAAACCCTGTACAGGGTCACTATGAGTTGGAACCAACTCCACAGCACATAACAACAACAAAAGCATGGAGTGAAAACATTGGGATGTTTACCAAAGGTTCTCATGCTTTTTTATTTATAACAAAAACCAATCAAGCAAACAAATAAGAAAAATGCTGTAATATTACCTTGGAAATACAAGCTTGATACAAGCTAAAACATTACATGGTTAAAGATTTTTTCCAAGTCATTTCAAAACAGATCTTGTGCCCATCAAGACCCAGGGAATGGTGAGACGGCCAGCAGATTGAAGAAGATTCTTGCCAAGTGAATATAGCTACAAACTGAAAATATTCTGCAGTTGCCAATTCACAAGAAAAGAGTCTCCATTTTAAGACTTATTGAATGTGGCTCTAGATACTGCCTCTCATGAGGATCCAAGCTGCATTGCTTTTCCCACCAGCCAACTAGGTGATAAATGCAGTTTTGATTGGAGTTTGCCTCACAGAGCACCCAGCTAGAGCCTATTTCCACCCTGCGGCTATTTCGCCAGTTCTTAAATGTGTGGTGGGAACGGGTAATATAAACTAGAGAAGCTTAGATCCATTGCAGCTTCACTAGACACCAGACTTGTCTATTACATTAATAACTACTTATATATGTATATACATAGATAAATAGAGAGAGAGAGAGAGAGACAGAGAGAGAAAGTCCCGGTGTGGTGCTGCAGATTAATGTGCTGGACTGCCAAATTGGTTTGAATCATAAGGTCGGTGGTTCAAGCTCACCAGTTGCTCCTCAGAATTCCTATACAAGGTTGTTAAGAGTTAGAACCAACTTGAGGGCACTTAACAACAGCAACATATATGAATAAAGAAGAACAGTAGATAAAAATCTTACAACAAATCCAGGATATTGCCACTTCAGTGGAGATCTGAACCATTTTGAGACAGGAAGCATGGTGGTTCTGTGGGCCAATCACCAGAATGCTAGCCACAATGTCAGCAGTTCAAGGCCACTAGCAGCTCCATGAGAGAAAAATGAGGCTTTCTGCTTCTACAAAGATTTCTGTCCTTAGAAATCCTATGTGGGAGCTGACTTAACAGCAATAAACAACATCTTGAGATATGCACTTCAAGGTAAAGAAGCAGCTATGTCTATTTTGCTTGTAATTTTCAGGTAATATTTATGATAGTGGGTTGGCTTTCTTCCATTTTCAGCTGCAAAAAATGTTTTATGCTTTTAATGGAAGCCATCTGTGATACACAACTTCCAAGATGGCTTCTGATACTGCCTGAGGGAACTCAAATTCTTGTCAATCTGATGAAGATTAGATCTAGTGGCTAATTTTTAATGATACCAAACCAAAATCAAACCAATTCTGGCTCATAACATGTAATTTCAACTATAGCCAATAAAAGACAAAGCAGAAGTGCACAATACGGTTGCTAAGGCAGTAAATCTTCATAGAAGTAGACTGACAAATCTCTTCCTGGGGAATGGCTGGTGGGTTTGAACTGCTCACCTTTCAATTAGTATCTTAGTACTTACCATTTCACCACCAGGGTTTCTGTTTCTAATAACTAAAACATGGCAAAAGTGATTGGCTATCATTTTTATGATTAGGTTACTAAAATGACTATGAATTCCTTTTGACTTATTCTGATGAAGCTTGCTGATTGTCATGAAGCTAACTGTTGTGTGAGCAGCCAAATGAAAAGGTCCATGCAGCAAAGAACTGAATGAGGTCTCTGACCAAAGGCCAGGAAAGAACTGTGGAAGGAATTGAATAACAACTTTCAAGGAATTGAATCTTGCTACAGCACAAGTTAAATGGGAAGTAGATCCTCTGGCTAGTGCAGCCTTCAGATGAAACTCTAAACCCAGCCAACATGTTCATTTTAGCCTTGTAAAAGATGTTGGAGTTCTGGTGGGGCCGTAGGTTAATGTGCTGGGCTGCAAAGTAAGAATTGCAAGGCTGGCGGTTCAAGCTCACCAGCTGCTCCTTGGAACACCTAATCAGGGTCGTTATGGATCAGAACCGATGCAATGACACTTAACAACAACAAAAGATGTCAAGCTAGAGTTTGCAGTTAAGCCAGTCCCAGTTTCCCTGAGAAACTGAGAGATATTAAATGCTTATTTCCATCCATGTTTAAGGTCATTTTTATATATAAAGAAAGATATAAATAATGCAAATCACAAGGCCTGCAGTTCAAATCCACCAGCTGCTTCTCAGAAACCCTGTAAGTCAGAACTGACTCAAAAATACTTAACAACAACAAATTGGGCAGAAGAGCTAGTGAGTTTCTTCAAGTCTTTTTTTTTTTTTTTACCAAGTTGAGGTTCACTATATTTGCAGCAAACTGGGATTTTATGTGGTATCTGGTGCAAACCCCTATGAAAAGTGTCAACATGTCAAAACTGTTGTTTTTAAAGAACACTCCTGAATTTAGGTGGACAAACGGCCAATTTACTTGAGAAGCAGCATGGAAGAAAGAAATACATTTGAATCTTTCTCTCCAAGTGCATACAAGAGCATCTCATTAGAATGTAATTTCTAAAAATAACAGAAAGCAAAAAGTTACACAAACACAACCCCAATGTACCCATCACTCATTCTATTACGGTTTCATGATATAATGACCATTTGGATATTTCGCCAGCATAAAAATATTGAAGTTGGAATCTGATGCAGAAATGGAGCTCTGGTAGCATAGTGCTTACAAATCGGGCTGTGAGCCGCAAGGTCAGCAGTTCGAAACTACCAGCAGTTCTGCGGGAGAAAGATGAGGCTTTCTGCTCCCGTAAAGATTTACAGCCTCAGAAACCCTATGCAGGGTCACTATGAGTCGGAACCAACTCCACGGCATATAAAAACAACAACAACCCAGCAACAGTGTCAAGCCCCTTTTAGAGAAAGCAATATCAGCTCATGGAGAAAATCAATTTTCTCAATAGGCAAATCTTCAAATAGTTTACCTTGTTTTTCACTTTGACTGGAATAGAGAGATGGCCTCCAGTCAAGATATATACAGATTCTTAGATAATGACTAATGGTCCAGCCAGAGATTTAGTAAAGAGCTTTGAATAGCAATATTAGAGATTTGGGGGGAAAGCTTTGGGAAAAGAGCATGTGACAGAAGTTTTAAGAATGGAATTACGGAAGTGCTATAAAATTGCTGGTATGCAACATATAAGATACTAAAAAAGCAAACAAACTGGTTTTATATTACAGGATTTTTAAAAAATATGCTGGCCTAGATCTAAAAGTATCCAGTATACATATTCATCAGAGGCCACCATTACAGAGGAACCTCTCCAGAATCAGAGGGACAGATGAGCCTCTGTGGAGAGTACTGCTGTCCTAGTTCAGGATTACCACTGTTTATACAACGATCTTAAGAAACTAGGCAGCTGAAGGAGTTATTTGCATCTTCTCTTTTTCCTTTGTTAGATGTGTCAATGGTTTGCCAATTTTATGAATCCTTTCAAAGAACCAACTTCTTGTTTTGGTCATTCATCCTATTGCTTCTCCAATTTCAGTTTCATTTATTTCTACTTTAATCTTTCTCTGTTTAATTTCTGCTATAATCTAGACAGGGACACTGTGAGTCAGAACCAAATCTATGGCATTTACCAACAAAAATCTTTAATATTTCTTTTTTTTTTGGTGACTATAGGTTTACTTTGCTCTCTTTTTCTAACTGTTAGTGATGTTGTGTTAATGCATTCCTTTGGGTTATTTTTTTATTTTTGAATGTTTGTGCATGCATCGCTATAAATTTTACTTGAAGTACAATTTTTGCAGTGTCCCAAAGGTTTTAGTATGTTGTATTCTCATTCTTATTTGAACATGGGATTTTTTGGGGGGTTCACTTTTTATTTGTTCTAACTAGTAACTTGTATGCAGAGTATTATCTAATATTCATGTTTTTTATTTTTTTTTCTTTATTCTTCCTATTGTTGGTTTCGAATTTTACAGCACTGTGATCTGAAAAGATGCTTTGTTGTATCTTCAATTTTCTTAAATTTATTGAAGTTTGCTTTGTGGCCTAATGTATGCTCTATTCCATGTGTTGGTTTGAGTGCTTTGTATAAATTTATGAGATCAAGTTAGCTGATTGTGTTGTTCAGTTCTTCTTTGGCTTTGTTATATTTCTTTCTACTTCTCTCCTTCATTGGAAGTAGTGTAGTAAAATCCCCTACTATTATTGTAGAGTTATCTATTTCTTTCTTCAATTCTATTAGAGTTTGATTTAGATATTTTGAGGTTTTTTCATTGTAAACATAGATACTTATTATGGCTATATCTTCATAATTTGACCTTTAAGTCACGGTTCACTGTTCTTCATATTTTATGCTGCATTTTGCCTTAACATCTATGTTATCAAAAATTAATATTGGCACCTGCTCATTTTCGGTTGCCACCTTTTTATCCTTTGATTATTAGTGTATTTTTGTCTTTGTGTGCACAATATGTATCTCTTGTAGGCAGCATATTTAAGCTTCCTAATGTCTTATCCATTCTGCTACTCTGTGTCTTGACTGGTGCATTAAATTCATTGATATTCAGTATAATTATCAACCAATATGAACTGATTACTGCCATTTCGCTGTATTTTTGTAGTGCTTCTTGTGTCCTAGTTCCGCGGAATTTTCTCTGTTGAATTCATTTTGTTTGTGTGCTTTCTTGCCATTTTCATCACTGCTGTCATTTTAATGTTTACTAAATTATTTTGGTTTCTCTTTTCCTTATTTTGAT
>NW_006408669.1:1181232-1183062 GCF_000296735.1 Chrysochloris asiatica
TCTGTGTTTTTCTTTGTCTTTTTGTGTTCTGTAATTCTGATCACTTATAAGTTGTAAGTCTTCAAGGTGTCCCACATGAATCTTAGAATTTCTTTGACTTTTCCCTTCTTTTTTCTTTTTGTTTTCTAGCCTACTAGTATTGATAGATTTATCTTCAAGCTCATCTATTTGGGCTTCTATTGATTCAAATCTACTTCTTTGCCCATTCAAAGTATTGCACATTTTTTTAAACTTAATGTTAATATTCTGGACTTCTATTTGAGATTTTGTATTGTCTCCAAACTTTTATCTAATTTGTTGATTTGTTCCTGTAGTGTTTTCCCTGTTTTAATCAACCTTTCTGTCAATCATTTAAAATTATCTCAATATCATTCTGGAATCCTGGCGTGGCACTGCAGGATAAGAACTGGACAGTTGGTCACAAGATTGATGATTCAAACCCACCAGTTAATTTTCAGAACTTCTGTACAGGATCACTATGTGTTGGAACCAACTCGAGGGCATTTAACAATAATAACAACAAATATCATTCTTTCGAATTATTTTTTCAGGTGGTTTCAATGTCTTTTCTTCCTGTTTTCTAGCTCTGCCTTTGTGTAACTTGTTTGAACCACTCTGTATTGTTTCTTCATGTGAACAGAAATTGTATGTTGTCTCTGTTACATTGTAGTGTCATTGTATTTATATTAAATTGATGGTTGTATGTTGATGTCTAGTTTGGTACTCACTAACTGCCTCCTGGTGGGTGTTAATAGAAAATAGTAGCCTGTGTGTCATTCTCCATTTACCATTCATGCAGCCGAAATTTACATGAGTTTAGCTAATGTTGAATATTGTCATTGATCAGGATGTTTGGTAGCTGGTATTGAGTCTTGTTTTAGATGGTTTGGTATGGTTGGGCTGTATGGGCACTGTTTCTGTCCTCATAAGGTCAGGCAAGAAGAGAAAACACAAGTCCCAGGGGAAATAAAGCATACAAAATAGCAAGCAAACAACAATGAAAAAGAAAATAGTAAATAATGAAAAAGAAGTAAAAGAAAGAAAAAAGTAGTCAACAGCAAGAAAAAAGTACAAATGACTAAAAAGGAAAAAGAGGGAGTGAAATAAAAATTTAAAAATCATGGAACAGTAAAATAGGAGAGAAATGAAATGAAAGAGGAAACACTAAAAACAATTGGGGAGAGGGATAAGGAAAAGAAAAAGTCAAGAGAGTAGAACAGAAAAATCAAGAGTTTAAAAAAAAAAAATTAAAGGAATAACAAAGAAGTGGGGGTAGGGGATGAGTGTTTATGAAGGTGAGAGAAACAGAAGATGAGAATGAAAAATGGAAGCAGTGACAAAAAGGATAAAAAACCAAGAGAAGTTAAAGAGAGGAAGAAAGGGAAGCAAGAACAAACAAACAAAAACAATGAAATCAAAAAAGCAGGGCAAGTGTCAGACCCAGAGAGGAGAAAATTCTGGGGGCTCCTGCCAGGCAAGGAGCATATGCAGTCAGTGGGCAAGAGATGAGACAGTGGTGTTCCTGGTACTTGAGGGAGTGCTCCATAGACCCAGGTGTTTTCTATTCTGGACACACAATTTGGAATTGGTTCATGCAGACCCAGAAGCAGATATTAGTGTCTTTCCATCACAGAGGGAAACCATGGATGAGAGTTAATCCAAATAGACAATTTTACCTCTTCTTCCACCTTATCCCTGTACCTTTATGGCATAGACATATACTGTCTTTTTGGGATAAACAACTACCTATCCTTGATGTGTGTTGTTGGTCAGCTTTCAGTAGGGTTTTCTATCATTTAGAAATTGTTGTTATGGCTAATGGATAGAAAA
>NW_006408669.1:1183952-1211977 GCF_000296735.1 Chrysochloris asiatica
TCACTTCCTGATCTCAAAACCTACTATATAGTTACAGTGGTCAAAACAGCCTGGAACTGGTACAGTGAAAGATACATTTATCAATAGAACTGAATTATAAATCCATTTACATAGAGTCAGCTACTCTTTGACAAAGGGCCAAAACAAATGAAGTGGGGAAGAGGTAATCTCTTCAACAAGTAGCACTAGCAAAACAGGAAATTAATTTACAGAAAAATTAATCAAACCCACATTTCACACCATATACAAAAATATACTCAATGTGGATTAAAGACCTAAAGGCAAAATCTAAAGCTATGGATATCATCAATGAATAAATAGGGATAAGCTTGGGGACTCTTATACATGACATAATATCAAGCAATATCAAGCATGACTGAAAACACACAAACTGAAGAAGATAAAATAGATTACTGTGACCTAAAAACTACACATTTGTGTGCATCAAAAGATTTCACCAAAAGAGTAAAAAGACAACACATAGACTGGGAAAAAAACTGTAAAGACATATCAGATAAAGGATTGCCTTGTACAATTTATAAGAAATTACAACACCACTAAAAGAAAAAGACAAATAACCCAATGAAAAAATGGGCAGAGGATATGAACTCACAATTCACCAATAAATATGAAGTAATGTTCATGATCGTTAGTCACTAGAGAGATGCAAATCAACAATGAGATATTATCTCACCCCATTAGTAATAGCGAAATTCAAAAATACAGAAAACAACAAATGCTGGCACGGCTATGGCACTTTAAAATGGTGTAACAACTGTGGAAAATGGTATAACACAGCCTCCAAAATTTGGAAATAGCAATAACATATAAACCAACAATTTCTCTACCTGGCATATGCCTGAAAATGTAAAAGCCATGACACGAGTAGATATATGTACATCCAAATCCAAACAGCATTATTCACAATAGCAAAAATATGTAGACAGCTTAAATATCCATCAACTGAAGAATGGATAAACAAACTTTGATAACACACAATATAATACTGAGCAATGTTACAGAATAAAGATTAATCTATGAACTACCTCATAACATGGATGAGTCTGGAGGACATTATGCTGAGTAAAATTAGTCAAGCACGACAGAACAAATACTATAAGAAACCACTATTGTAAAACTCAAGAAAATACTTTTATGTTAAAATGATATATTCTCTGATGGTTATCACAGGTGGGAGGGAAGGAAGAGTATTTCACAGGCTAGAGGGTAGATACATGCTAACTAGGGTGAAGAGGAGGGCAATATACGAGAAGAGGGAGGTTAGCAAAAGAATGATGAAGACAGGTGAAAACACAGGGAGGCATACAACAGTCAAAAGGGATAGAGGTTGTTGTTGTTGTAGTTAAGCACTTTTGAGTTGGTTCTAACTCATAGCAACCCTGTATATGGTTTCCAAGGAGTGGCTGGTGAGTTCGATTTTGAGGTTCAAACAGATCTTGAGATCTAGTGCTTATCCTACAGCACCATACCAGAACTTCTTTTATACAAGGGTTAAAAGGAATAGAGGTAAATAGTGTTATATACCCAACTCTAAAACAACAGTGTTCTGTGGGTAAATACATGAACAGATAAATAGGATAAACGAGTATGGCAAGTTGTGTAGGGTTATACCCAAAAATACATAATGATTTGAAAGAGTATATATGTACATGGATATTTATCTTTGCTTTAAACACACCTATGAATATGATAAAGCATTGGTGTTGTTGTTAGGTACAGTTGAGTTGGTTTCACCTCATCGCTACCCTATGTACAACATAGAAGGAAACATTGCCATTCCTGTGCCATGGTCACAACTGTTACTCTTGACCCCATTGCTGCTGCCACTGTACCACTCTGTCTCATTTAAGGGTCTTCTTCTTTTTGCTAGTTCTCCAGTTTTACCAAGCATGTCCTTCTTCACAGACTGTTTCCTATTAATAACATATCTCAAGTATAGAGATGAAGTTTTGTCATCTTTGCTTCTAAGGAGCACTCAGACTGTACTTCATTTAACACAGATTGTTCTTCTGGCATTCTAAGATAATTTCAGTATTCTTCTCCAACACCATAACTCAAATGAATCAATTTTTCAATGGTCATCCTTACTCACTGTCCAACTTTCACATACATATGAAGCTACATACCAAGGTTTAGATCAAGCGCACTTTAGTCCTCAAACTGATATCTTTCCTCTTGAACACTTTACAGAAATCTTGTGCAGCAGATTTGCCTAATGTAATATGTCATTTGATTTCTTGACAGCTTCTTCCAAAAATTCTGACTGTAGATACAAGAAAAGTAAAGTCTTTGAAAACTTCAGTCTTTCCTCTATTTATCATTATATTATTTATTGGTCCAGGTGTAAGGATTTTTGTTTTCTTTACATTAAGGTGAAATCAATAATGAAGGCTGTTGTTTTTCATCTTCAATAGTAAGTATTTTAAGTCCTCTTCGCTTTCAGCAAGCAAGATTGTTTATGATAAGATGCAAAAACCCGGAGTTAGAAAACCAAAAGGGAAGAACATGCTCACCAATTCACAAGCTGAAAAACTGAGGAAATAATTCAACCTGGACTTGAGGTATTGAAGGATTCTATGGGCAAAACATTGAATGATGCAGAAAGCATCAAAAGAAAATGGAAGGAATACACTGAGTCACTGTGCCAAAAGGAAATGGTTAATGTTCAACCATTTCAAGAGGGAGCATATGATCAAGAGCCAATGATACTTAGGGAGGGGACAATAAAGGTATGAAGTGACAGGCTTATAAGTTTTCAAGAGTGAGTTTAGTTTAAGAGTGTGTGAGGGAAGATAAAGTCCCCACTAAACAGTTTCATCTTGCCTAGATGGGTCTGGTAAAAAAGAGATGGAGATAAGATTCTTATGATTTAATAGTGAGTAATTGTTATCATGACAAATTGTGACTGTAACAATTGTAAAGGTTTTATACCAAAAAGGGGGGAGTAGTTAATCTTACAGTCCAGAAACAGAGGAACCTAGGACCATCAAGGGAAAGGAGCACAAGTGGAATATGGGACCTTATCCAAAGAAGCAGTGACACCAGAGATGGAGGCAGAGATGGGGACATGAGGGAGCAGCTGAGAATTCTAGATTCATGGAAAGAGAGGGACTGAGAGCTGGCAGCCAGGGGGCAGACTTGCAGAATGTGCCCTTTGGTGGTCTAAATGATTATATATGCCTGAGTGTTTAAAAAAATAAAGATCTAAAATGAATAGAAATACTGATAACTGCTGGTACGTGGAGGGGATTATAACCATTGTAATGAAAAGTATATGATTTGTTGACTGTAAAACTGATGATCTGCCCTGTAAACTTCCACTCAATTCACAACAAAAACTTAAAAAATAAATAAGTAAATAAATAAATAGATAAACCATTTGTTATTGGATGCTATTGAGTTGGTACCGACTCATAGTGACTCTGTGCACAACAGAATGAAATAATGCCCAGTCCTGTGCCAACCTCACAATCATTACGACACTTGAAACCATTGCTGGTGTAAGTTTGCCAATCCGTCTGTCTCATTGGGAGTCTTCCCATCTTTTGATGATTCTCCTCATTACCTAGCAAGATGTCCTTATCCAAGTACTGGTCCCTGATAATATGTCTGAAGTATGAAAAACAAAGTCTGGTCATACTTGTTTCCAAGGAGCAATCAGATTGAACATCTTCCAACACAGATTTGTTTGTTCTTTTGGCAGTCCATGTACTTTTAATGTTCTCCTTCAACACTGTAACTAAAATGCATCAATTATTCTACTGTTTTCTTTATTGATTGTCCAGCTATCACATGCACATGTGATTATTGAAAATACCATGACTTGGATCAGATACACCTTAGTCCTCAAACTGACATCTTTGCTCTTGAACACTTTGAAGAAATATTGTTGAGCACATTTTCTTAATGCAATCCATCATTTAATTTCTTGACTGATGTTTCTGTGACTGTTGATGGTTGATCCAAGCAAAATGAAATCTTTGATAACTACAAACTTTTCTCCACTTACTTTAATGTTATTTATTGGTCCAGTGGTGAGGATTTTTGTTTGTTTAACATTAAGGTGCAACCCATATCGAAGGCTGCGATGTTTGATATTCATCAGTAAGTATTTTAAGTCCTCTTCACTTTCAGCAAGCAAGGTTGCATTATATGTATATCACAGGTTGTTAATGAGTCATCCTCCAATCCTGATGCTATATTTTTCTTCAAATTATTTGATAAGCATGCAGATTGGATAAATATGGGGAAAGAACAAAACCCTGGCACATACCTTTCCTACTTTTAAACCATTCTGTGTTCCCTTGTTCTGTTTGAACAACTGCCTCTTGGTTAATGTGTGAGTTCCTCATGAGTACAATTAAGAATTCTGGAATTCTCATACTCCACAGTGTTGTCCATAGTATGTCATGATTCATATAATTGAAAACGTTTGCATGGTCAATAAATCACAGGTAAACATCTTTCTGGTATTCTCTGCTTTCAGCCAAGATCCATCTGATGTCAGCATGATATTCCTCATTCCACGTTCTCTTCTGAATGTGACTTGAACCTCTGGCAGTTCTATGTCAATAAACTGTTTCAACCATCATCTTTAGTAAAATTTTAATTGCATGTGATAGTAATGATATTGTCTAATGATTTATACATTACATTGTGTCACCTCTCTTTGGAATGGGCAAAAATATGAATCTTTTCCAAATATCTGCCAGGCCGTTGTCTTCTAAATTTCTTGACATACATGAGTGAGTGCCTCAAATGCAACATAAGCATGTTGAAAGATTACAATTTGAATTCCACCAATTCCAGGATCTTTGCTCTTTGCCAATGCCTTCAGGCACCTTCGACTTTCTCCTCCAGTATCATTGGCTCTTAATCATATGCTAGCTCTTGAAATGGTTGCACATTGATGCTTCCTGCATTATTCAATATTTTACCCACAAAATCCTTCAATATAGCAAGTTGAGGTTTGATTTTTTTCTTGAATTCAGTCAACTTGAGAAATGCTTAGCGTGTTCTTCCCATTGGTTTCTAATTTCATATATTTGCACATATTATAATATTTGACTTTGTCTTCTTGAGCTGCCCTTGAAATTTTCTACTCACCTCTTTTACAATCTCATTTTTTTCCATTTGGTTTAGCATCTCTAAACTGGACAGCAAGTTTCAGAGCCTCTTCTGACATCCACTTTGGTCTTTTTCTTTTTTCTTCTTTTCTTATGACATTTTGCTTTCTTCTTCTATGATGTCCTTTTAAACAAACAAACTAACTAACTAAAAATAAACTTTTATTGTGTGATACTTTACATGGGAGAACATCAGTTTGGCACTCAACCTATAATATTTTGTTTTATTGTATTATTACAATCCCCTTCATGCATCATCGGTTAACAGTATTTGCTTCTATTCCCTCTGTTTTTGTTTTGTTGTGATGTACACAGAAACACTCAGGAGTATATAATCATTTAAACTATCAAAGGGTACATTCTGCAAGCCAGCCTCCTGGCCTCCAACATTCTTTCCATGAGTCTAGGGTCCTCAGCTGCTCTATCTTTCCCTGCCATCACCTCTGCCTCCATCTCTGGTGTCGCAGCTTCTCTCGTTAAAGTTCCACATTCCATTCATGCTCTTCTTTCATGATGGTTCTAGGGTCCTTTGTTCCTAGAATATAAGATTAACTACTTTCCCCCTTTTTTTTACACAACTTCTACCTTTACAGTTGTGACCATTGCAATTAGTCATGATAACAATTACTCACTATTCAATCAAATAAATCCTATCCCCATTTATTTTCACCAGACCCATCTATACAAGATGAAAACTATTCAGTGGGGATTTTACCTTTCCCTCACACTCTGAAACTAAACTCTTTCTTGAAAACTTGTAAGCCAGCCACTTCAAGCCTTTATTCCCTCTCCCCACCCCATTTTAGGTAGCCAATGTCTACGTTGCCAGTTCCCATCAACCCTGTGTAGAGGGGGGATAGTTTTTTATGTTAATATTCCTTTCCTCTCAGTTGGTATTTTGAACTACTACATCCATAAGTATAGGTCAAGTTAATCAAAGTGTAGAAATTTACACTTGTTTCCTTTATCAAATGTCTTTATCTTCCTGTAGTAGAATTCTGAACAGCAAGCCATTGAAGCTGTCAAATGGGTACTATCTGCAAGATTGGGCATTCTTCTGTGTCTCCCCACATTTCATATCAGCTGGACACTTCATTTTCAGCTCTAGTCCTCCATAGTCAGATCACTGTCCATGGGCTCAGAAGTTTCCAGGCCTCCCCAAACTTCTCTCATCTCTAAGTCAACAGGAGTCTATGGAGTGATTGAACTCAGCCCATATTTTCATTGCTGAGTTTCCTCCTCTTCCACTCACATATAGACTAACATGGTCACCTGAAAATTTAGGTGCCTGCTCATGTGTTCCCTTTGACTTTCAGTCTTGGAGGGGGCTTTGTCCTGAAGGGACTTGTTTTCTTGCCTTGATCACTCTCTGAGGAACAGCTTGCTTGTTGTATCTATGATATTCTTGACGTTGTCCCCACACCTCCTCTGGTGTTTGGTCATTAGTGTCTAATTCATCAAATCTGTTCTTAAGATGATCTCAAAATTCAGGTGGGATATGATCAAGATCAATTTTGGCTCTCGTGGATTTGTTTTAATTTTCTTCAGCTCCAGTCTAAACTTCCATATGAGCAGCTAATAGTATGTTCCACAGTCTTGCCTATGACCTATAGACTGATAATATGCAGCGTTTCCTTTGCTTGTCTCCACAGATGTAGTCAGTTTGATTTCTGTGTATTTCATCTGGTGAGGTACGTATGTATTATCACCATTTATGTTCCTTAAAAAGGTATTTACATTGAAGAAGTCACAAAATTCTATCACATGATCTCCAGCATAATTTCTATCACCAAGACTATATTTTCCAACTACTGATCTTTCCTCTTTGTTTTCAACCTTTGCATTCCAAAGGCCACTAATTATGAATACACCTTGATTGCATGTTTGATCAATTGCAAACTGAAGAAGTTGGTAGAATTATTCACTTTAATCATCACTGGCTTTAGTGGTTGGTGTGTAAATTTGATTAATAGTGGTACTAACTGGTCTTCCTTGTAGGCATATGGATTTTATTCTATCACAGACAATGTTGGACTTCAAGATAGATCTTGAAATGTTCTTTTTGATGCTGAATGCAATGCCATTCCTCTTCAATTTGTCATTCCCCGCATAATAAACCATATGGTTGTCAGATTCAAAATTACCACTACCAGTCCATTTCAGTTGACTGATGCTTAGTATATCAATGTTTATGTATTCCATTTCATTTTTGATAACTTCCAACTTTCCTACATTCATACTTCATACATTCCATGTTCTCTTTATAGATGGATGTTTACAGCTGTTTCTCCTCATTTGGAGCTGTGCCCCATCAGCAAATGAAGGTCATGAATCAAATAAATCCTATCCCCATTTCTTTTCACCAGACACATTTATACAAGATGAAAACTACTCAGTGGAGTTTCTATCTTCGCCAATCACATCATTGTGGTTAACTGTACTTTGAGGAGACAGTTCTCTCCCCCCGTCAAATTTTGACTTTCTTCCAACCTTAGGGGCTCAGTTTTTTGACACTATACCTAACAATATTCTGGTGATCTTTATCATGTTTCAATATTCAATATTCTGGTGCTATCTGACTGTGTTCCACAGCTATTCACAAGGTTTTCAGTGACTAAATATTAAGAAGGAGTCTGTCTCTCCTTCTTCCTAGTCTGTCTTAGTCTGGAAGTTCATCTGAAACCACCCACCATGGGTGATCCTACTGCTGTTTAGAATACTGGTGGCATAGCTTTCATAATCATAGTAACACTTAAGCCAACATAGCACCACAAACAGACAGAAAAGAGATCACCTTAAAATCAAATTATTTGGGTATACCTTTGAGTGCAGGTAAAAAAAAAATATTTTAGTTTTGTTCACATAGAGGTAGAACCCTGTGTGAACCCTGACCAAGTCTGTGCTAATAATCTTGCTAACTTTGATCCAACGGAATCACTTAATAATGGTAGATTTTTGACCCTATAAGTCCTCTGTAGATTTTCTATTGCTCTAAAACTTAAACTCTGAATGGAATAAATAAAAAGACTAGAGATTCCTAAGCCTGTTGTTTTATTTTCAGTGTCTTAGAGGAAAACATTGGTAAATTCAAACCAGTAAAGTTTTCAGAGATGCCTTTATCCGTACCATTCCTATGATTTGGTTGTACCTATCTTATCAATGCTGTGTCACACTCTAATATTCACCCAGAAAATTCTACACTTTACAAATTTATTTGCTTTCTGTTTTTTTGCAACTTGGCATAGATAAACATAGATACACTGTCAGATTGGAAATCAATGACATAGTTCAAATATTTAAATTTGTTAATGTTCTAGAAGTGTAAATTCATTTATACAAAGGTACTCAGCTTTTTAGATACTGAACTCCAGTTAGAACCAATGCCCTCTATCTTTGGCCAATGAATTTTGGGAATACATATAAGAAATTTATTTATTTATAAGTGTTTGGCAACAGAGACAAAGCTGTAGTTTAGAACTCTCCTTTAGAAAGATCTACTTTGGTAGCGTAGTGGTTATGAATTGGGCTGTGAACCTCAAGTTCAGCAATTCAAAACTACCAGCTGTTCCACTGAAGAAAGATGAGGTGTTCTGCTCCTGTAGAGATTTACAGCCTTGGAAACCTGGTACAGGGTCACTATGAGTTGGAGCCAACCCCACAGCACACAGCCACCACCACCACCATTATTTTTAGACACCTTGGGAGATTACTGACCCCAATGAAAATATGATCACACCCTTCCTGACATTTCCTGGAATTCAATAATCTTTTCTTCTTCTACTAGAGAGATTTTATTATGAGACCTCTACCCTTCAAATGACTTTAAGCTCTTCCCATTTTAACCTTAAGAATCTGATAAATAAAAAAAAAAAAGTCCCTGATCATAAACCATACATATGGGTGCCCTCCTTTACAGTACAGACCTATAGTGTTTGCTTATATATAGTGATGAGAGAAGAAGTCTAACCAAATCCCCCAATGAAATTGCAACACACCAAAAAGGGAAAATAAAAAGCAACTTATGGGGATTAAAGAAATAAAATAAAATTAGTTTTGTAAAATCATCAGACCAACATTCAATTCTGTTACCTTGTCCCTAAAGTATATGAAACTTCTAGAGGATGTGTTAAGAATGTTATTGCTTTTTTGTTATTTGTCTTGATTTTAGAATACAAAGAAAAGCTGATGCTCTTAATCCATAAGAACCTTTCTCACCAAGTACATATATTAAAAAATATAGGCTAAAGTGTTTGAAAAATACCAGTATGACCTTTCATGTCAGGTCAACCCACATAAATGATTATTTGGCAAAAGGAAACATAATAAATATATTTTTAAAACTAAAAGAATCATAGAGTAAACAATTTAGCTATAAAATATTTTAATGATTTCAGGTAGTGTTTAACTTTCTCTGCTGATATCTCATGTAAAAAGAACCATTATCAGTTTATATAGAGTCAATAGTGCATTCAGTGTGAAAAGGTACCAGTTTGCCTTCAGCTAGCATGCCTCTTCTGTTTTCAGTTTATACTTTCCCATTGTCTTATATTCTATGATTCACCTTTAAAAACCTGACTTTTCAGGGCTGTATAGGTAGTTATACAGTATCTTAAATTCAGCATTTTACCTCACTCTCCTGTGATGATTGCAATTTCCTTGTTGTTGTTGTTAAGTGCTATTGAGTCAATTCTGACTGATAGTAACTCTGTATAGGGTTTCTGAGGAGCAGCTGGTGAGCTTGAACCACCGACCTTGCAGTTCAAAGGACTTTACAGTCTAATGCATTAGCCCACAGTGCCACACCAGGACTACAGTACCACACCAGTAATTTCCTTAAGTCCCTAGTAAGAGTTTGGTTTCAACTAAACTGAAAAAAAATTACATGTCAATATTCAGATGCCCTGGAGTGTGCTCTGATTCGTAAAGACCCCACCAACAACAGAACTAAATTCTGCTCTTTCAGGAACCATCCTCATAGTTTTTCCTATTTTTCAGTCTATTGTTGCAATAAGTACATCAATCAATCCATCCCCTTGGGAGTCTTCTTCTTCTTTTTTTTTTTTTTTGTTAACCCTCTACTTTACCAAGCATGATTTTATGATGTTCTTTTCAAGGGACTTGTGAGAAATAACTGTTGGTGATCCATCTTCAGAATCATGAAAATCTTGGGTGTAGCAGGTTGGCACGACAAAAGAGAACTCTGAGAAGATGGAGGGACTAATTTGACCTGCTAGAAGATTTTAAAATAAGAATACACCCATCAAAGAAGTTGGAAAGTTCATGGGGAGGGGATGAAACTAACTTTAAATGAGAATGTTCCCTATAAGGGCCTGTAGGCAACCTTTGGAAAAGATTATAAACTCCAAATTACCCAGTAAAGGAGAAATGGAGGAGGGGCTTTTTCCGAGTTAGGTTCATAAAACTCTTTGTCAAATGGCCACGTGGCACGTCCACCCGTGACTATAGGCTGGGTGCCCGATTTTGCAAAATCGAGTAAAGAAAACCTCACTCTCTCTAAAATGAGTTCAGATTAGATTACTTGAGCGTTTGTCAGTATAGACGTTTCTCACAGACTGGTCCCTCTTGATAACATGTCCAAAGTACTTCACACAATGTGTCACCATTCTTGACTCTAAGGAGCGTTCTTGCTGTACTTTCTCTAAGACAGACTTGTTTGTTCTTCTCAGTCCATAGTGCTTCCAATACTCTTTGCCAACACTGTAATTCAAATGTATCAGCTCTTCTTGTTATTCTTGTTAGTTGCCAACAAGTTGACTCTAACTCATCTCAACTTTATATTTAGCAGAAGAAAATACTCTTTGGTTCTTCCCCATCCTAATACTTACTCCTATGTTTTAGCTGATTGCTGCAGCCACTGTGTTAATCCAGTTTATGGAGGGTTTCCTGTGATTTCACTGAGCTTCCTCTGACCAAACAAGCTGTTCTTTTCTAGTGATTGTTTTTTTTTTATCAATTACTTTTAGATGATGGCCAAAGTAAGCATGACAAAATTTTGCCCTCCTTGTTTCCTCTTTCCATCATAATGGACTTGTTTATTATATGACAGCTGATGGAATATTCAATACTTTTTGCCAACATCACAAATTTGAATATGTAAATTCTCTTTTTTCACTGTCCAGCATATGAAGAAATTAAAATGACCATAACTTGGACCAGGTGCATCTTAGTCATTCAAGTGACATCTTTGCATTTAAAAAATTTAAAGAATTCATTTTCAGCTGATTTTCCCATTGCAATGTGTTGTCGGATTTCTAGATTAAATGTCTTGCCTACCTCTAACGGAATGCCATTATAAAACGATACCTCCTGGTGTCTTTGCTTCAAATTATTTAGGGATTGAGATCACAGTATTTTTGGTCTCCCACAAAGCCCAGAGGAGCTCTGGTAGTGTAGTGGTTATCAATCGGGCTGTGAACCGCAAGGTCAGCAGTTCAAAACTACCAGCCATTCTGCAGGAGAAAGAGGACAGTTTCTGCTCCTGTAAAGATTTACGGCCTCAGAAACCCTGAGTTGGAACTGACTCCATGGGACATAACAACAACAACAAAGCCCAGTGTTATTGACTCTTTCTGCTGATCATCTGCTATGCTTCTGAAACATATTGTTTGTAGAAATGAGGGTATTCTGACCAAAGTCTGATGTAATAAAAGAATGTCTGCTTTTACTGAACCAAATATCTACATAGTTCCATTCAATACATTTTCATACTAAATCATCAACATTCTTGTGCTTTCATTTTCAAACAAAATGGGCAATACATTAGCAAATTCTTCCATAAAATACTGACCTATATTTAGATTCTTAAATTGTAAATGCAAACAATTGACTTCCATGCATTTTTTAGGAAAGGACTGATTGTAATTTCTGAATAATAAGACATGAAGATCCTGTAAGAGAAGGGGGTGTTTTATCAGCATAGGTGAACACAGAGTGAAGGGCTGGCTGAGCTCATTCAGCAGTATAGAACATGCTGCTCTCTAGGTACTGGTCAGGAAGAATGGCCTCAGCTCTTTGCCTTTCCATTCTCTTAGCACAGCCTCTGAAGCACATCATGTCCTCAGTCAAGGGATTTTATAGAGCTTGTCAATAACTCAGGAAACTCACAATAAAGGTACTTCTACTCTGATTTGATTTGTATTTCTGTTAAAGTAATTGGGTTCATGGGTTGTTCCTTTAATCAAGCCCTATTTTAATTTCCAGTTTCTAGGGACTGAGACTTGTCTTTTAGGCATGTTTCTGTCTAGATTGTTTATATTCTCTTTGCTGTGACTTTATTACTCCTGGACCAGAGATCCACAAATTATAACATAGGAGCCAAATCAGAAGTCTTGGTATGGCACTGTAGTATAAGACTGTACTGCTAACTGACAGGTCAGTGGTTCAAACCCATCAGCTGCTCCTTAGAAACCCTATTCAGAGTCCCTATGACATGGAACTGACTCTATCACAATTAGCTTCCATGCATTTTTTTAGGAAAGTACTAATTGTGATTTCTGAACAATACGCCATGAGGATCCTGTAAGAGAAAGTGGTGTTTTATCAGCATACTTGGAAAAAAAAAAAAATATATATATATATATATATGTGTGTGTGTGTGTGTGTGTGTATCTATCTATCTATATAGATATATAGTGATACTACTGTGGGTTAACGGATGTGGCACTGTGGGTTAATGTGTCAGACTGCAAAGATGTTTGAACTTCAAGGTCGGTGGTTCAAGCTCACCAGCTGCTTCTCAGAAACCCTATACAGGGTCACTATGGGTCAGAATCAATTCAATGGCACTTAACAACAACAATAAATATATATGTTCTTTTAGAAAACCTTTAGATATATAGAAAATTTGCAAGAATATTACGAAGTTTCTTTATATTCCATTTCCACTACTATTAACAGTACTATGATTCAGTGGTTAGAACTAATAAAGTTATATAAGCACAATATTAGTAACTGAAGTCCATGCTTTATTTTTGCTAGGTAATGTTGAGTTAGGTATATATATATGTGTGTGTGTGTGTGAGTGTGTGTATATATAGTATAATTATTTTGTCTCTGTTTTATTGTTATTTTTGTTAGGTAATGTTGAGTCGGTTCTGATTCATAAAGACCTTATGCAAAACAGAAGGATGCACTGCCCAGTCCTGTGCCATCCTCACAAATGCTCCTACACTTGAGCCCATTTTTGCTGCCACTGTACCAAACCATCTCCTAGAGGGTCTTACTCTTTTTTGCTAATCCTGGGACTGGTCTTCCTGATAATATCTCAGAAGTACGAGAAATGAAGTCTCACCATCCTGGCTTCTAAGGAACATTGTGGCTGTTCTTCATATAGCACAGATTTGTTCTTTTGGCAGTCTATGCTAACTTCAATATTCTCCTCCAACACTATAACCCAAATGCATTAATTCTTCTATGTTGTTGTTGTTATGTGCCATGGAATTGGTTCCGACTCACAGCGACCCTGCACAGGATTTCCGAGACTGTTAATCTTTACGGGAGCAGAACACCTCATCTTTCTCCCACAGAGCAGCTGGTAGTTTCGAACTGCTGACCTTGTGGTTCACAGCCTGATTTGTAATCACTAAGCTACCAGAGCTCCTATAGGCTTCCTTCTTAACTGTACAACTTTCACATGCATATGAGGCTGTTGAAAATACCATGGCTTGGGTCAAGCACACTTTAGTCCTCAAACTGATGCTTTGCTCTTGAAAATTGTGCAGTAGATTTGCCAAATATATGGCTTAATTTATTGACTGCTGCTTCCATGAGAGTTGATAGTAATTCCAAGAGAAATAAAGTCTTGGACAATTTCAATCTTTTCTCCATTTATCATGATATGAATTATTGGTCCAGTAGTAAGGGTTTTTGTCTCTTTTACACTAAGGTGTAATCCAAAATGAAGGCAGGGTTTTTTTTATGTATTTTAAGTCCTCTTCATATTTAAGAAAACAGGCAGTGTCATTTGCATAGCGCAGGTTGTTAATGAATCTTCCTCTAATCCTAATGCCATATTCGTCTTCATATAATCCAGGATTATTTGCTCAGTATGCAGATGAAATAAGTATAGTGAAAGAACACAGCCCTCATGCACTCTGTTCCTAATTTTAAACCATTCAGTATCCCCTTATTCTGTTTGAACCATTACTTCTTTGTGTATAAATTCCTCATGAGTACAATCAAGCGTTTGAAATATTCTGTTCTACTTTTTTACTTCCTCATGCTTTCCACAGCCTTTGGAAACAGAGTCCATGGTCTGAGTGTCCCTGTTTACACACATGCCAGGTGGGCGGGCGTGCTCAGAGAGGAGAGCCATGGTGGACCGACTCAGAACTGTGCAATGGCTGCAGCCACAACTCGTAGCCGGATTGCATAGCTGTAGGCTAGGTTCATGCCACTAGGCAAAAATACTCCACAAATTCCCCACACACACAATTAAAAAAAATAATAACAATTTGAAATAAAATTTTTTTAAAAGTGAAGGCTACATATGAGTGAAGAACTAGATTTGTAAAAGTCTTAAGGATAAATTCTAGGGTAAAATAAGAGACATTAATAACATAGAATGGAGTCCTAGTATGGCGCTGTGGGCTAATGCTTCAGACTGCAAAGTCGTTTGGACTGCAAGATATGTGGTTCAAGATCACCAGTTGCTCCTTGGAAACCCTATACATGTTCGCTGTGGGTCGCAATCACTAGATGGCACTTAACAACAACAACAACAACACAGAAATGCATATGCAAAATAACACATTGATCTAATATATTCCACTTTCAGAAAAGAAAGTAAAAAAAATCAGTCAAACTTCAAGGACATTGGCACAAAAGAACTCATAAAGCAGGACAAGAGGAAATATCACACAAAAACAGGTTTTTAACAAATTCAAATTTGCAGAAGTTTTATTCAAAAAAAAAAAAAGGAAAGGAAAGAAAAATTAGAATGAGGTAGGCAAAGTACTCAAATACGAACAAGAAGCCTAACAGCTGGCCAAATTCGAATATGATAGAAGCTTCCTGAAATTCATGATGGGGGTCAAGTGAATACTTTTAAGAACTGGAGACCATTACAATGCAGGAAAGCATTTAAGCTGCTACTTAGCTGAAGGTGGGAATTTAACTTACAGCCTGCCCTTGAATCTATTCATAGAAGTTGTAATGTTTATTAGCATGTGAGAGACAGCCATTAAGGTGTTGCTGCCTTCATCTGTATTAGGACACATAAGAAATAATTTAATTAGGTACCAAATAGTTTTCAGTTTTTAAAAAATTTCATCTCTGTCCAATTTGAAATGCACTGACAATTTATTGTTTAGTAGTTTAAACTCATTAGCTCAAAATTCTTGAATGCAACTTAATGACTGTTTACTTTTCTTGTATTTTCAGAGTGTGTTTGTTAGTTTTGAGTGAATTTGTATTAAGAAAAAAATAACAAATTATGTTGATAAACACTGTTTTAAGTGCCTATTTCTCTGTTGAGGACCCCAGTTGTGTGTTTTCTCATCTATGAAGAGGTTTGGTAAGGAAAGTTAACCTTGTTCTTCAAGCTCTTTGAAAAGTGATGTGCTCCCCTTTGGGATGGATGATAATTAGAACAAGGAATGAGGCATTTAACCAAAACATTTGACTACATAATTAGATAGTCTTAGCGTGCTCAGAAGACTTTTGGAATGTTCTAGGCTTCCAGAAAGCCACCGGCAAACTCCCCAAACCTCCCTCAGAGGCATTCTTTGGAAGGAGTTTTCCTTGAGAAAAGGCTCCCAAGTGGGTTCCATTGATACTGGTGGTCCTGCAGTGCTTTTGAAGGAGGGATTCCATTTGCTGTGCTGCCAAACCTAATTTCCATCCTCCTGCTCTGTCTATGAATGCATCCAGATTTTTTTTTCTTATGAAGCAAACTGCTCCCAACGGGAGTTCTGAGAAAAAAAGCTAAGGCTATAATTTGCCTTACTGAAATACACAAGATGAATGCATAATAAGCATATTTCCTCAGGGATAGGTTTGAATTCTAGTGCTTTAAATATTAGGAAAAAAGATTGATATACATTGCTTACTCATTGGATCAAATTTTACTCAAAAAGTCACAATGATGCATATACTTAAACATTTTTATGTTAACCAAATATTCACAAATAAATTATGCTGATTATTGCTGTTGTTAGGATTAGTGTGATTTATCTTTTACTGTTATTTTTAAGCCTGAACCTCTGCTACTGTTAGCAGCTGTGCTATTGGCAATTTTTGTAATTTTACCTTTGGGTCATAGTATTCTTACAATTATCTGTGTCCTCAATTCTTTACCGATTCAGAAATCAGAATATTGAGACACGGTCTACTCTTGTAAACATCATATATCTTTAATTAATTTCAAAGTATCTTCCTTTAGACTCTTTTATGAAGTACAAAACTGAAATAAGGATAACAATTCTTAGGCAAATAAAGCATTCATTCATTCATCGTCTATTCAAGAAGCACAATGCAAGACATTGGGGATGTAAAGGCACAGACTCTATGTTATGATACACTATGATAACTGTTTTCTTTTCAATATGCTTTATTCATCCCTTCTTATGTCCTCCCAACCCTTCCCTACATACAAAGTACTGACACCATGACATACAAGAATGAGGCAAAAATTATCTGCACTCAAGTTTAGATGAAAACTCCTGTCCACTTGCACAGCTGATGTCAACATTGAATGTGCACATGAAATGATTCTGTCGAATAGACAAGTGACAGTGGATTACGTGGCAAATCATTTACAGATCAGCCATGGCTATGCCTATGAAATAATCCACAAATACTTGGGTTTCAAAAAGTTTGTGTGAATTGGGTACTGGGACAACTCATGGAAAAGCATAAATAGAAGCATTTGGACATCTGCAAACACAATTTGGACTGATACTTGAAGGAAGGTAAAAGTTTCTTTAAAAATATTGTTACTGGTGATGAGACATGAATTCATCACTATGAGTCTCAATTGCCAACCAAGAAAAAGTTCAAAAGTCCACCATCAGCTTGAAAATCTATGCTTACAGTTTTCTGGGTGTCTCAAGGATCAGTATTGGAATATTCTCAGGAAAAATGCTCAATAATCAACAGTGCTCAGTACAGTGAGATGCTCACTGAAGAGTTGAACACTACACTTCAGATTAAATGCAAAGGACCGCTATCCAAGGGCATTGTGATCTTGCATGACAATGCATGTCCACACATCACTTGTCACAAGTTGACACTCTGCAAAAGCTTTCTTTTGAGGTGTTAAAGCATACTTCCAATGGTCCTGACCTTACTCCATTGGACTTTCACCTGTTTGTGCCCTTGAAAGCAGCCTTTTGAGGACAAAGATTCACTTCTGATGAAGCCGTGGAAAGCAGGGCAGTCATGGCTCACAGCTCAACCTAAAACATTTTTTAATAAGGGAATACGAAAGCTTTTTGACAGATGTGTGGAATGTATTGAAAAACAAGGAGATTACATCGAAAATGATGTATTTGTCTTTTCTAAAAGTTAATTTAAAATAAATTCTACAGCCAGAACGCAGATAATTTTGGACTCACCCTAATATATATTTACCTTTTTTTGTTGTTTAGTGACTTTGTATAGTTCCTGAGGATAGGCTGGTGGATTTGAACCACCACTCTTGTAGTTAGCAGTGAAGTGATTAGTCAAGAGTGTCATACCATGACTTCATTTACCTAGAATAAATGTTGTAATGGCTGGTTTTAGACATGTGCTAGCTTGCCTCCCACCTATAGGAAGTACTTGCTGCTTCAAATACTGGTGGATTTATGAGTTCCTTTGGGGATTATCTTTACTATAAAGGACTACCCCAAAGATCACACCTTTTCTAGGACAGTTCACATCCAGGACTATAAAAGTTTGGACATTTGAGCATAATCACAGGTATCATTAATGGGTTGTTTTTGTTCTAGCGTTTTGTTTAGGATAGGTTTAGGCTGCTATCTGATTCAAAACAATATCACAGCTCAACTCCTTTTGTCCAATTGTTTCTCTTCCTTTCTGCTCCCTCCCTATTCTGCCTTTAAGCTCCAGCTCTGAACTTTCTTTTGAGAGAAGCTGTCAAAAATGACTTGCTGATATTTAGCCTCATTTGAATTATACTTAGGTTGATGATAAGCATTCCCAAACAAGCACTTAAACATTGGTTGTTTTATCTGGACTATATATGGATCAACAGCACTTAACAACAACAACATATAGATCATACAGCTGCACTGGAATGAGTGGCTATGATAGTAGCACTTTATTAAGGTTTGTGGCACTTAAAGGATGACCACCATGAAGAGTTGTAGCTGTGTTTTGTGATGGTAGAAACAGTAAGTTGTAGTATTTTTAAAATATTGTTAAAAGTGAAAACTATAATCACTTTGTTTCTTTGCTATGGAATATAATATAGTGCAGCAAATATTATTTGGCATAAATTGAAAGGTTACTAAGTACAGGAGAGTATGGAGAGGGAAGACATGGTCACTGAGGACCTCTCCAGGGTGATGGTTGTTGTGATGTGCTATTGAGTCAATTCCAACACATAGCAACTCTATATAGGGTTTCCAATGCTGTAAATCTTTATGAGAGCATAAAGCCTTGTTTGTCCCATGGAGGACATCTCCATACAGATGGTGACTTAAAAGGCAAAAATAAAACATATGTAGAATTACCAACCAATAAAAAAACATCAGCCAATTTATTTCCTCATTGTTGATGAAACAACACTAGAGATGATCTTGTGAAGACCTTTGAAAAGGTGCCTCTTTTCTAAGCCTAGAATCACCAGAGGTTTGAAACAAACACTCAAAGCATTTTTTTTGATTGGACTAAGCATTGTGACCATCAATCTTCTCTCCCTTGTCATATCTTCTGTGGTGACTTCTGTGTTGCTGTAATTCTGGAAGCTGTGCAACTTATATTTTGAATATTAGCATGGTGCACATCTTTCCCCTGTGGAATGGCTAGTAGTCTCGAACTATTGACCTTGAGGTTAGCAGCCTGACTGTAACCACTGTGCTACCAGAGCTGTACATATAGGGAGTGAGTCCTGGTGTGGCACTGTGGATTACTGCACTGGACTGCAAAGTCAGTTTGGATCACAAGGTCTGCAGTTCAAGCTCACCAGCTGTTCCTAAGAAACGTTATACAGAGGATAGTTATGATAGTTATGGGTCAGAACCAACAAGATGACACTTAACAACTATATAGATATATATATAGTCCTTGTGTGGTGTTACGGGATAATGCACTGGACTGCAAGGTTGGTTTGAACCTCATGGTCAGCAGTTCAAACTTACAAGTTGCTTCTTGGAGACACTATACATGGTCACAATGAGTCAGAAACTATCCGAAGGCACTTAACAACATATATATATATATATATGAAAGTTGTTAGCAAATCAAACTGTATTGGAATGCAAAGAGGAAGGATCTCTATTTGCAAAGTATGGTCTTGGTGACAGAAAAGATGCTGGAAAGATGCATGATAGAACTTTGCAAGACCAACGGCTTCTTCATTGCAAATATCTTTGTTAATCAACATGAAAGATGATTATATACATGGTCCTCAGCAGATGGCAAACAAGAAAATCAAATAGACTATAACTGTGGAAAGAGATGGTGAAAAATCTTTATATCATCAGCCAAAACAAGGCCAGGAACAGACTGTGGAACATTGATGGATAATGCAATGACTACAAAGTCAGTTTGAACCGCGAAGTAGGAGATTCAAACTCACCAGCCACTCCTCAGAAACCCTATACATGGTTGCTATGGGTCAGAATTGACTTGATTTCACTTAGAAATAATTCTGGAACTATACTTATTCAATATGTATGCAGAGCAAACAATCCAATAAATTCGATTTTATGATGACGAATGTGGCATCAGGACTGAAGGAAGACTCATTAACAACATGTGATATGTAGATGATACAACCTTGTTTGATGAAAGTGAAGAGGACCTAATATATTTATTGATGAAGATTAAAGACTAGAGTCTTCACTATGTGTTGCACCTCAGTGTAAAGAAACAAAAAACTTTTATCACTACTAGACCAAAAAATAACATCATGATAAATGGAGACAAGATTAAAGCTGTTAAAGACTTTATTTTGCTTAAATCACTATCAATGCTCATAGAAGCAGCAGCCAAGAAATCAAATGATGTATTGCACTAGACAAATCTGCTGAATATGATCTCTTTAGAGTGTTCAAGAGGAAATACGTCGATTTGAGGGCTAGGTGCACGCTAGCCAAGCCATGGTATTTTCAATAGCTTCATATGCATGTGAAAACTGGACCGTGAGTAAAGAAGACTGTAAAAGAATTAATGCATTTGAGTTATGGTGTTGAAGAAGAATATTAAAAGTATCACGGACTGAGAGAAGAATAAGCAAATCAGTGTTGGATGATATGGAGCCAAAATGTTCCTCAGAAGCCAGGATGGCAAGTCTTTATTTCTCTAACTTCAGATATCTTATCAGGAAGGACCTGAAGTCCATGGAGAAAGACACCATGTTTGGTAAAGTGGAGAATCAGGGAATCAGAGGAAGAGCCTTAATGAGACAGACTGGCATAGTGGTAGGAGCAGTGGGCTCAAGCATAATGATTGTGAAGACGGTGAAGAACTGGGCAGTTAACTAAAACAAAAGGAAGACCAGGAGCACTTGTAGTGTAGTGGCTTATTATTTGGGTTGCTAATCACAAGGTCATCAGTTTGAATGTACCACCTACTCCACAGGAGAAAGATAAGGTTTTTTGCTCCCTTAAAGATCAATGGAAACCCTATACAGGGTCACAATGAGTGGGAACTATCTTGACTACACAACATTACCACCACCACCACTACAAGAAAAAACAGTTAATATCACTATTATTCAAATGTATGCACCGACTACTAAAGGCAGTGATGGTGAAACTGAAGAATTCTATCAACTTCTTCATTCTGAAATTGATCAAACATGTAAGCAAGATGTAGTGATTATTATTGGTGATTGGAACACAAATGTTGGAAACAAAGAGAAAGTTGGAACATATGTTCTTGGTGATAGAAATGATGCTAGAGATTGCAGGATAGAATTTTTCAAGACCGATGATTTATTCACTGCAAATATCTTTTTAAAACAACATAAAAGGCAATTCTACACATGGACTTCACCAGATTGAATATACAGGAATCACTTTGACTACATCTGCGGGGAGTGATGGTGGAAAAGCTCAATATCATCAGCCAAAACAAGGCCAATAGTAGACTGTGAAACAGATCTCAATTGCAATTCTAACACTAAAGTGAGTCTCATCCAAGTCCTAGTATTTTCATTTACATTATATGCATGTGAATGTTAGAATATATATACATATATATATATTCCTGGTATGGCACTGTAGAATCAGCACTGGACTGTGAACCTTGAGGTTAGCAGTTCAAACCCACAAGCTGCTCCTCAGAAACCCTGTACAGGTTTGCTATGACTTGGAAATGACTCTATGGCACACTTAACAATGTATACATTGTTGTTATGCGTCGAGTCGGTTCTGACTCATAGAGATCCTCCGTTGCATTTCCCAGGCACAGCTGTGGCATTTAAACTGCCAACCTTGTGGTTCACAGTTCAATGCTTATTTTATGGTGCCACACAAGAGCTCCACATTAGTACGTGGAACCATTCATGGATTTTGGACTTTAGCGACACCTTCTTTAGCAGGAGTCCACTCTGATTCCAGTCTTTGTCATTAAGCATCCTTCTGACTATTGTCTTCAGTGAATGTTCTCTTGTTATTTTACTAGGAATTTACTACAGGATCTTGAATTTTCTCAGAGACTTTTACAATTTACTTTTAAGATATTCTCATTTGACCTATTAATGTGTTGTTTAAATTAATAGACTTTTCTAATATTTAAACATTTTTCATTCCTGAACTAAGTTAGAACCCAAAAAAAAAAAATAAAAAATTGATTGTAGTGCAATCATTCCTGAATCATGGTGACTACATGTGTTGCTTTATCTTACTTTATTTGCTATTAGATTGAGGACTTTTTTAATATATTCACTTTTAAGACAAAGATGCTTCTCACCGCTGTCAGTATTCAAAATTATTCTGGAACTATACAATTCAATGCTTCAACAGCAAAAATAAATAAATACATAGAAATAAATTATCAGCATACATTTTGTCAAGAAAGAAGAAAAATTATCATTATTGCAAAGGTTATAAAAGTCTCTCAAGAGAATCATCTAAAAAGCTATTTGAATTTGAAATTTCAATGAGCTGGCCAATTGTCAACTAATTTTAGACAATTAATGTTTTTTATATGGTAGCAAAATTGTTTGAAAATGTAATTCGTATCGTTCAATAATAGAAATTACAAAAAGAAAACAAAATTTTAATCGAATTATTAAAACTAGAGTTGTACAAATGAAGGTGGCGTATTTTTCTATCAAAACCTTCAAATTAATTCATAATTATAATAACTTAAGTGATTACAATAATGAAATTATTTGGGAAGTTGGTACAGTAATTTTAAATTTTTAATGGGGAAATTATGAAGGAGAAAGATGAAATAGTTACAAAAGTTCTTATTAGATATTTAAACGTTTCAGATAATTAGAGCTTTTGAAGATACAGCTTATGCTGAAAAAAATAATACATCAATTAAACAGAACAGAAAAATCCAAAGCAGATCTAAATATGTACAAAAATGTTTATTAGGAAAATAAATCATTGACATGTGTTACTAAATAAATGAAAACTGAAAAAAAGTTTTAAATTTAAAATAAAATTTAAAAATATTTAGATATCAAAACCACCTTAAAACAAACCAGAAAAGGCTGTTGTTGCTGTTATGTGCAGTGGAGTTGGTTCCAACTCACAGTGACCCTGTACAGGGTTTCTGAGGCTGAGGTTAGCAGCCCAATTCATAACTACTATGCTACCAGAGCTCTTTAGAAAAGGCTGTAACATAGTATAAATGGTTACTATAATTTACATATAAAGAATTGTTTAGTAGCAATTTAAAAGTCTTAATGACCTTAATAAAACAGAAAAGCTAAAGATATGAAAAGTATTTTACAAATAAAAACACAGAATTTTATGGTACAAATATTGCATATGTTTGATTAGTAGTCTAAGAAAAACACACTTAAAAAATAAGATGAAATTCTCTTCTTCATTTTGGTAAATAATGACAAGAATAATCCCGCACTAGGGATAATTTGAGGTATCATACACTGTGGATCACTGCTGAGAAAACAATTTAACTATCTATCTATATCTTTAAATTTATGCTTATCTATCTATGTCTACGACTACTCCATGAATTGAACTGTGTGCCCCTTCATATACACAAGGACCTCTTGTAGCATAGTTGTTACAAGTCGGACTGCTAATCTCAAAGTCAGCAGTTCGAAACTACCACCCATTTGTGGGAGAGAAATGAGGTTTTTGTTCCCATAAAGATTTCCAGCCTCTGTAATCTTATACAGGGTCACTATGAGTTGGAACCGACTCCACAGCATACATATAACCACCACACACACACACACACACACACACACACACACACACAAAGACATGTTGGTGTCCTACACTCTGTGTCTAGTGAATGTCACGTTCAGTCGAAATATAATTTTTTAAGGCACTATAGGATAAGCACTGGACCGCAAGATTGGTTTGAACTGCAAGCTCAGCAGTTCAAACTCACCAGACACTGCGTGGAAACCCTAAACAGGGTTGTTGAGTCATAACCGAATCGACAGCACTTAACAACAACACCTGTGAAGTAAACCTGATGTCATACCAATGTAAAATGGGTCCTAAAGCAATATGAGGTGTTCTTATTAAAACAGGAAAAAAACAACACATAGATGAAGGCCACGTGAAGATGGAGAGCAACGCATCTATAAGCTAAGGAACGTCAAGAGTTGCCAAGAATCACCAGAAACTATGAAAATGCAAACATGTATCTTCCAATAGAGCCTTCAGAAAGAGCCCAGCCCAGCCATCCTTTGAATTTTGGTTTCTGCGCTGCAGAACTGTGAGACAATACATTTCTAGTGTTGCAAGCTATAAAGTTTGTTATTTTACTCTTGTAACACTAGGAAACGAATGCAATGTCTACATACAAAGAGATCTTAATGAGCTTTATAGTGTACCATTGGCATTATCTCAGCCATTCTTCAGTCAACTATAAAATTTTGAACTTAGTTGAATTTATAATATTTTCTACAGCAAATATTTAATAATTGTGCAGAAAAAACAGCAGGGGAAAGGTATCCACTTCCAAGGAAAACATACAATTAAAACCCAGCTTTAATATGCTCTCACAGTTTTGACTTGATGATTGCGCTCCAAAACAATGACCACAATCCTCAGAACTCATTCCCAAGCTTTGCAATCACAATACTGTCAGTAAGCATCCCTCGTCTCTCCATGATAACTGGTCACGTTGTTGCTCAGAATAGTTCCTTGATCCCCAGCGGTGAGAGAGCACTAAATGATGACAAAAGCTTTTGTTTGCAAGGGAAGCACCTGTGCAAAATTAACAGTCCTGCTTCTAAAGAACTTTGGAATTAAACTAAGCACACTGCTGAGCATAGTAACTAATAGATGCTCTACTCTTTTAGCAAAGGAACCACTGTGAAACAAAAGACTAAGCTAGCTGTACATGAGCAAATGGTTTGGGGATCTATGAGAGAAGAAGCTATAGTTAATGAACCAGCAGGGATATTTGTCCAGAATTTTTAAGAACAGATGGGACTACTTGTGGTTGGAATGGCTCATTTGTGGATCCATTGAGGAGAGGGAAAAGCAGAGAAATGTGCTTTCAGACAAAGTATACAATGATTATTTTAATCCTTACTTTAATTCTTACCTATAGGGTTGATCATGTTAGGATATTGATATTATTTAGTATGCATTTGCTTATTTAGATGTTTTTCTCAGGTCCAGGAACTATGAAAATATTTTTATATATGGAGTCTTGGTGTGGCACTGTGGGATAAGTGCAGGACTGCAATGTTGATTTGAACCACAAGGTCAGTGGTTCAAACTCACCCATCACTCCTTGGAAACCATACACTTGGTTGCTATGAGTCTGAAACAACTCAACAGTTCTTAACAATAATATAAATATATGTTGTTGTTGTTAAGTGCTATCAAGTCTGTTCTGACCCATAGCGACCCTGAACAGAGTATCTGAGGCTATAAATCTTTACGGGAGCAGAAAGCCTCACCTTTCTCCTGCAGAGCAGCTGGTAGTTTTGAACTGCTGACCTTGTGGTTTGCAGCCTGATTCATAATCACTATGCTACCAGATATATATATAAAATTGGAGTCCTGGTGTGGTGTGGGTTAACTGCAAGATTGGTTTGGACACTAGTAGTTTTTTGGAAACCCTATGCTGGTTTGTTATGAGCCAGAATCAACTCGACAGCCCTTAACAGCAACAACAACAATAAACATATTTGTTTTGTTGTAAATGCCATCAAATTGGTTCCAACTCATAGGGAGCCAGGATAGGTTCCAATGCTGTAAATCTTTGTTGGAACAGAACCTCATCTTTCTTCCAGGGAGGGCTGGTAGGCTCAAAATACCAACTTTATGGTTTGGAGTCCAGTGCTGATCAAACTCACCAGCCACTCCTCAGAAATCCTATACAGGGGTATTAGCATTCCAATGCTTAACCCACTGAACCACCAGTGGTCCTTTGAGGAAGGACTAGAGAGATGAAAATGCCATTTTCAGAAGTGTATAGACCTAGATGGAGGATGTCGAGAAACAATAGCTTCACATTTTAATATTTTTGTTTAATAGATTCTGTGGTTTTGTAGCAGTATTTTCTGACTTGCTGTTGACTGCTGTTGATTTGGTTCCAATTCATTACGCTCCTGTATAGAATTTATGATAAATAGTTTATAAGTTTGAAACACCAACCTTGCAGTTAGTAGTCCAGTGCTTATCCTAAAGCTCTACACCAGGATAAGTACTATACTGCTATCATTGCTTCAAACCCATTATCCTCTCCTTGGAAACCCTATCTTTCTTTTTATCTATCTATCTATCTATCTATCTATCTATCTAAAATACAGTCTGTGTGTATTGTTTTTGTAGATAAGGTAGGAAGGAAGGAAGGAAGAAATAAACATCAGGGTAACTTATAAACTGAAAATATGACTCAATATGATTTAATCAACATTCTTTACTTATCATTTATTTTTACCAAATTTCATTCGTAATCATGATTCTGATGTTCTATACTGTGAAGGGTTCAATTAGCGGATTCATTTTATGTTCCTTGAATCAAAGCAATGAACATGAATATGCTGGTGAAATAATCAAGTTCAGCCTAAGGCAAGAAAGGCACCTTTTGTTCAACCTGCTGTAATGACTATTGCCACATTTTGTCTCCCATTATCTTCTGATACGAGATGTTTGACACCTGTTTCTGGCTACAGGATTCGGCTTTAGTATTCTCTACCCTCCCAAACACACTGTGATTCCTCAAGCAAGCTCCAATTCCCCAAGCAATGTGCCAAACTAGTGTCAACACTGCCTCTTAGAAGCTCACAATGCCTAGGTCAACAAGTGCCTCTATGGAAAAAACAAATGTGCTTGGAAAATATAATAAATAAACTCAGTTTTTAAGTCATTGAGTTAACACATTCCAAAAATTGAACAGATCCAATCAATCATGTTGTTTAGGCTGACAAAAATCGCAGAATCAACTGATTCAGTGACTCATATTAATAACATCAGAACGAACTGTCACTCCTTGTTTATGACTTTTATTCTGTCAAGCTATATAATTGCTATGTATTACAATAGAAAAACATGCCACGTTATGAAAAAAGCATTTTTCTGAAGTGCACTAACACCATGGAGAGAATAAAATTTGACCAAGATACTGTGGAATAGATTGTGTACCCACACTGAGCAACTATGCAGAGTACGTTCTTATTTTCATGTGTACATTTTTATTATAAAACGTATCATTTAGATTTTGCTAACTGAAATTGATTTCTCTTATCATTTTCTTTTTTTAAAGAATTTTAATAAGGAATTATATATGTATGTTCTGTGTATGTGGTATCTGTATTTTACCAGCCATGATATTATTATAAATACATACAACGCATTCAAATTAAACATATTAGACTTTAAAATATACAGGAAAGGTATTTGCCAGGAAAGTGGCTATTTACTTACTACTCCACGTATTCCGAGAGAAAGATGAGGCTTTCTGCTCCCATAAAGATGTACAGCCTTGGAAACCCTGTACAGGGTCGCTATGAGACCACACCAACTCCACGGCACATAACCACCACCACCACCACTCCACATTTTAAGGAGCTCTGGTAGCGTAGTGGTTACGAGTTGGGCTGCTTACCTCAGGGTCAGCTAGTTCGAAATTACCAGTGGATCCGCGGGAGAAAGATGAGGTTTTCTGCTCCGGTAAAGATTTACGGCCTCAGAAACCCTATACAGGGTCTGTATGAGTCAGAACCAACTTCACAGCACACCACAACTCCACATAACTGCCTAGTGGGGCTTAAGATAGCGTTGCCTTTCAGAGTCTTTACACCTGCTCCAGAAAAGAAGCAAGTTACCTTGTTGAGATATTCACTAGTTTATATTGCTCAGTTAGGTGAATCCAATTCGTCAAAAGGCCTCAGGCACTAGTGATTGAGTCTCCTTTCTTCTCTTGCTCATTCAAGTCCTGGGTCAGTGTGTCTCGTCTGAAATCCATATTTTCTCTCAGATGAGAGGCGTCAAATTCTGGACTGAGTGCGGAGGATAAATGGTGTTTGGTATTGGTGTGCCGTGTAGTCATTTCCGACTCTTAGCGACCCTG
>NW_006408669.1:1212302-1213885 GCF_000296735.1 Chrysochloris asiatica
GCGGAACAGCTGGTAGTTTCGAACTGCTGACCTTGTGGTTCGCAGTCCGATTCGTAACCACTACGCTACCAGAGCTCTTTCTGTCTTTCAATAGTTAGTTTCAAACTTGGGCAGAAAATACAAGCAATATTTTTTTGACTAGTACTGGTGTGGCACTGTGGGTTGATGCACTGGACTTCAAGGTTGGTTTGAACTGCAAGGTCAGCAGTTCAAGCTCATCAGTCACTCCTTAGAAACCTATGCAGGGTCGCTATGAGTTGGGACTGACTCAATTCACCAGACAACAACTACAACGACATCTATAACTCAACTCTGTTACTAAATGATTTTTTTAATACTAATTTCCTTACGAACTAGTGCTAACAATTTCTGGTTCTTTGTAGAGTCAGCCCTGTATAACTTCCACAAAAATCCATTCAGACAGAAGGTAAATGGTTCTTATAAATATTCTGTTACTTCAACAACTTTGGAATACAGAAAGACTAAATAAGTCGTTCTGAATATTTTCCCCAAGCTTTCTTTGTTTCACTTACTGCAGTCTGTTTTTGATTAGTGACTTCACCAAAATTAACTCCCAATGTAGTGTGGTTTTTGTTATTTTGTTTTGTTTTAATTTTCCTGCAAGGGTATCCAGGAACAAGTAGGCTATTCCTAACTGTAGACTTACATTTTATTTTAGGATAATGTTAGCTTCTAACACCTTATGACTTACAAATAAGATTTTATTATTAAGCCTAGGTTTCTTTAGTTGGAAACAGGTACCTGGTTTTGTCCAGGGCACAAATGTAGAATATAAAGTATATGGAAATACGTGGCATTGTTATCCAACACCCATGCATCAGGAATCAACTGTAAGGTTATTGAGCAAAGAAGTTAAAACATTTCATAAGGGCTGAAGTAAGTTGTTCGCTCTAAATGGTTGTTTTGCTATTTAGAGCACATCCTAAGACGAGCATTTTTACTGTCATTCTGCTTCTGTTTGCCACTTTTTATTTTAAGTTGTAGCCATATCGTTTATGAATATGAAATTGGTTCAAGGATAAGACAATTAAGCTCAAAAACTTCTGTCAATTGCAGTCTTCAAACTTATTTTCTTGACAAAAAAATAAATCAATCAATAAAAGTAAAATAAAACAATGTATATCTAAAAGAAATCTGCATCTTCTTTCACAAACAAAAGGCTAACCCTGATGAATAAAGATAGAAAAGTATAATATTATTTTGTCTTAAAGTTTCCAGCAGCAGTATTAGCATGTTTAGCAGAAAAGAAAGAGTTATAAAATAATTTTTTTGAGTAGGAAGGATTTTGAAAATAAACCTTTTGTTTCATAAAGTTGCTTACTTTAAAGAATTCCAGCATAACCTATAAGCTAAAATTGTTAAAATAGGTAATCAATATTCCTCATATCTCTGTGAATATATACAATTAGAAAAAAATAGAACTACTCAGAGAGTATTGGATAGAAATATTTTGTTAGTAGCATTCTCAAGAGATCAGAAGACGTATTGCATTGGGCAAATAGCTGCACAGGAACTTTTTAAAGTATTGAAGAGCAGAGATGTCAGCTTGAGGACTAAGGTGC
>NW_006408669.1:1214248-1254027 GCF_000296735.1 Chrysochloris asiatica
GTATGGGGTCGCTATGAGTCGGTTTTGACTTGATGGCACCTGACGACAACAACAACAACAATAGCATTCTCTATATGATACTTTTAACAGAATATTTATTATAATTTTAGTTACATTTAACATAAAAAAACCTAAAACACATCTGAGATAAATAATGATTTGCTGAATTTAAATCTGTTTTAATTTTAAATTTGTTTAAATTTCAAATTTAAATTTGCTTACATTTGTTTGTCTTAAGACATAGTATTTCTTTAAAAATTAAGGGAAGACACTTTCAAAAATTAAAAGAATGGAGCCAATGTTATTTGTAGCAATAATTTTTAAATGCAGACAGTAAATCCCTAACTCCAGCTAATTTATCTCTCTCTCTTACCATGTTCCCTGTTCTTTATCGTATTATTCTGATTTGAGTCTTTTAAGTAACTTGATAATGACTGAAATTCATTTTAATGCATTTTTTGTGTGTACTCCTACACTAGACTAAGAGGCTAGAAGGCAGAAACATTCTGGCATATTTATAAACCAAAAACCAAATCCACTGTCACCAAGTAGGTTCTGATCCATAGCAATCCTAGAGGACACAGTAGAAGTGCCCCCAAGTGTTTCCAAGTCTGTAAATCTTTACGGAATCAGACGGCCACATCTTTCTTCAGTGGAGCGGTCTATTGATTAGCAGCCCAGAGATTCAACCACTGCACCAACAAGACGCCTTGTAAACAGGCCGACTCACAGCAAGCCTATAATCCCAGCACAGGTTTTTCATAGGGTTTCTGAGACGGTAAATCTTTATGGGAGCATACAGTCCTAATGTTTCTCCAGCAGAGTAATTGGTGAATTAAACCACTGGCCGTGTAATGAGTAGCCCAACATCTAACACACTGCACTACAATGGTTCCTTATGTTGTCATTGTTGCCAACTCATAGTACCTGATATAAGGTTTCCAAGGAACACCTGGTGGGTTTGAACTGCTGACCATGTTATTTGCAGTCTACTGTACCAACTATTTATTGCTTGAGAACAATAAAAGATAAGACATTGACACTAATACTGCCTTCTAGCTCCCCTTCTTTCCTGACAAATATTATTAATGCTTTTGTTTTTTTCACATTTTCAAGATATAGTACAATTCTATTTTGTTCTGTAATCCCCACTCCTACATGTGCTTATTCTTAATCTTATGTCTAAATTGATTGAATACTCATTGTCGTTCTCTACGAGAGTTTTTCTTTTTATAGGTTTTGCATTTTAATGTAATACTTAATTAGCTGTATTTGGTCACTGGAAAAATATTCCGAGAAGAATGACTAATATAATATCTTTGAGTTCTGTGATATTTGACACTATGTCTGTCCATTCTTTTCAAACATTTATTTCATCTAAACAGGATACATTGATATTGAATCACATTTATTTTCCACACAGTTTTATAGGCTTCTGGCATGTATGTTGAGGAGAAGTGTGAAGTCAGTCAGAACATTTCATCCATGCAGATGACATGATTAAGTGCATAGTTTCATAGCATCTCTCTTACCCTAGAAATGTAATACTGTTTCAGTCCATGCATCACTGTTGATCATTCTGCATTGATCTGTCATCTTTCACTGTTCAGAATAATATTTCATTTATATCAAAAGAACTTGTCTTCATAATCACTTTGGGGTTTTTTTTTTGTCTATAGTTAAACTCATAAGAAAACGTAGTTTAAATTACTGTGAAGAAAACAATCCTTCTGCAAGTTAGTACATATAATTACCTTTCAAAATAGATACACATTCCAATAGAAACACAGATTACAGGAAAATCGAGGCTTTGCTCTTGACTCGGTGTCTTGTGCTCCTACTTTTTTCTATATTCTTTTCTTAGAGAATATTCTTGTCTGAAGCTAATTCACATTAACTAGCTATGAATCAGTTATTTCTATATTTACTTAACCTACAAGTCTTCTTTAAGCCCTTTTAAACTTGTTTTATTAAAAAACAAACAATACAGAACATTTGCATCATTAAATATTTATATCAAGAATAAATACATATACATATATATATATATATATATATATATATAGCAAATAAATACATATACAAAATTCACATATATATATGTATATTTGTTGTTGCTGCTCAACACACCTTTCAATCCAGGGCTTATCCTAGAGCACCACAGTTTTTTTTGTTAAGTGCTGTCAAGCCAATTCCAACTCATAGTGACCCTGCATAGGGTTTCCAGGGGTGACTGGTGAGTTTGAGCCGTTAGCCTTAAGGTTCAAACTGACCTTGAGGTTGAGTGCCTATTCTATGGTGCCACACCAGGACTCCATATATATACATTGTTTTTGTTAAATGCCATCCAATCGGTTCAGATTCATAACAACCCCATATAGGGTTTACTGGTGCGTTTGAACTGCTGACCTTGTGATTCAGTCCAGTGTTTATCCTACAGAGCCACACCAGGAGTATATATAGCCTCCTGGGGCTCTGTGCTGGATTGCAAGTTCACTTGAACCACAAGATTGGTGGTTCAAGCTCACCAGTCACTCTTTGGAAACCCTATACTGGGTTGTTATGGGATGGAACCGACTTGAAGACACTTGACAACAAGAACATGTATATATTGTTGTTGATAAGTACCATGGAGTTGGTTCTGACTCATAGCGACCCTGTACAGGGTTTCCAAGGCTGTAAATCTCTATGGGAACAGAAAGCCTCATCTTTCTCCCAAGGAACAGCTGATAGTTTCGAACTGCTGACCCTGAGGTTTGCAACCCGATTCGTAATCACTATGCTACCAGAGCTCCTGCTTATATATATATATATATACATACACACACACATACATACAATTACATTGCATTAACTATGGGTAGGGTTTCACAGCTGATTATTGTAATAACTGTCAGTAAGTTTTATCTATAAAAATCTGAATCAGCAAAAGTTATATGATAGATATATTTACAAGAGCAACGAAAGCAAGAGAGAGTCGCTGCTGAGACTGTCTATGTACAGTTAAAAACTTCATGGATGTAATTTCTTGCTTTGGATGTTTAGGGACTGGTTTCATAGGACATCTTAGATAATTGGCCTAATAACAATGTTTAATGCTTCAATTTTGCCTCCTAGTTAATTGTGTAGTACCTGTGATCTTAAAAATTAGCCAGTAGCCATCCAAAGCATAATTGATCTCTATACAAATGGAGTAACAGAGGAAGAAGATGAATCAGAAGAGAAGAAGGCTACGGAATGTGTGGCTAACTGCCTCCATGAACAAATGCTTCCAATGCAATGAGTCCAGAACTGGATGATAACCAGACACCATTACTGATCAAAAGGGGAAAATTTCAGAATAAAATTTCAAATTCTCATATACTCCAGACATTGGGTCTGTGAAGGTGGGATGAACCCTGAAATTATTGCTCTGTGATAATCCTTAAATCTTAAACCAAAAATATCCTTTGAGGTCATCTTGAAACTAAGTAATAGTATACCTAACTAGTAAAAAGTGTTTGACTTGAGCATTATGCTCTTTTACAAGCTATCTATAGGGGATAAAACTGACAACAGCAACTTGAAAGATTTGATAGGAGTCTTAGCAGGTAGTGAATTTATATAAAGGATCAGAGCCAACTCATAAAAGGAGGTTTAGAATGCTTACACAACTTGAATAATGTAAGCAATGACATTAAATGGTACATGTAGAAATTGTTGAGTTGGTGTATATTATGCTGTGACTATTCTCAACAACATTAACAAACTGTAAAAAATCATCCTAATGCCTCATTTAAACAACAAACCCCAATAAAACAGGCAAAAGATTTGTGTAGATTCTTCATAAAAAGAGGTAAGTGAATGGCCAATAAGCCCCTGAAAAGATGCTGGGCATTCTTAGTGTCTGCTGGTGGTGGTGATTGCTGTGGAGTCGATTCTGACTCATAGCGACCCTGTACAGGGTTTCCGAGGCTATGAAACTTTAAGGGAGCAGAAAGCCTCATCGTTCTCCCACAGAACAGCTGGTAGTTTCGAACTGCTAACCTTGAGGTTTACAGGCCGATTCGTAACCACTACACTACCTTAGTCTCTAGGAATATGCAAATTAAGATTACAATGAAATAAAACTATATTGTACAATCATTAAAATGAAAGAAAAATAACTGATCAAGTGTTGATGAAGATGAGGTAGCTGGATTGGTCATACATTGTTGCTGTCAATACAAGATGATCCAGCCACTGTGAGATGATTCCTTGGTTGCATAAGGTTAAATAAATCTATCCTATATCACCCAACCATTTTACTCCTCTATAGTTATACAAGAGAAAAGAAAACATATGTCCACAGATGCATTTGTATGCAAATGTTCAAGGTGGTTTAGTCAAGAACTGAAAACTATCCAATGGGTGAAAAGTAAATAAATAGTGGTATATCCATACAATAGAATACTACTTAGTGACAAAAAGAACCACATTGAAACAAAATGGCATGGATAAATCTCAAAATCACAATCCTAGGTGAAAAAGTAAGACAAAGATGAGTGCATACTATATGAGACCATTCATATAAACCTCTAGAAAATGCAGGGTAATTTGTAAGAACAGAAAACAAACCAGTTGTTACCTGTGGATGAAGTATGATAAGCATTGCAAAGGAAGATGAGAAACATTTGTAAGTGATGGAAACAGTCATTATCTTTACTGTGGTAATATAAAAATGTCAAAACTGAACAAATTGAAGACCTGAAACATATGTAACTTAATGTATTTTCATTATACTCCTTTTTTGTGTTGTTTGTACTTAAATGCACTAATTTCTATGAAGCTTTATTCTAACTGTCCCAGATAATGTTCTTATTTATTTCTTTTACTCTTTCCACTGAAATTTCTTAAGTCTGAATTCTCTTCTGTATTTAAAAGATCACATATTTTTTTTGATGGGGACAGTTTTACAATAGCTTTTAACAATTTTGCATGCATAGCATTTATTTAAGGTTACCACCTATTTATGAGTTAATACTAATATTACCTGATCTGTCCTCAGTCACTACTAAGTTAGAAGCTCCTTAACAGAAATCACCTTTAACTTTTCCTCTATTTCATTTTGTAACATATTGATTCTCACATTACGTGATCAAAGTTTGAAGAAGACTATGTGATGTTTATGTTCTTTCCCTGTTTGGGATTTTCTGCTGTCTTTTGGGGCTCCTGCCTTTGTTCTAGATAGCTGAGATTGCTTTATAATTAAGGTGTTGGTTTCTATAATTTTTTGACCTATAAAATTTGCAATTCCCTGGAAAACATTTGGAAGAAATGATATGAGGAAATTATTTCCTCCAGCATCCTCAATGTTTACACAATAGGTTTGTCAGCTGTGATGTCCATCTTCCATGGGGGGCGGGGAGGGGAGTCATTTCTTGTAAAGCTCTTTGTTTATTTCTAGCAATCATCTTACTTCTATTGTTCTGAATTGCAGTTATTTTTGATTTTGCCTTCTGAACTGCAATATTTACACACATAATCTCTATTCAGAAGAATATAGCATACTATTTAAGCCATTATCTACTCCTGGAGGTATGTTTATTATTGCTTCATGTGCCTCTATCATTTTCTCAACGAGATATCCACAGCACAAACTCTTACAAAGCTTTTGTTGGATATGTCATAAAAATATGTTACTGTAGAAGATGTGAAAATTCCATTTGGGCTTATTTACCAATTGAGAGAGATATTAAAGATAGGGATAATATTATCAGCAAAAGAGTACACTGCAAATAGTAATAGGGAGTTTTTATTAGCTATTTCTTCAAGAAGGGAGAAATCTAATAAGAAACATTTTTGCAGGATAAGTGCATAAATAACCAGTTTTGTGCTAGGTTTTCTACTACTATTACAATGTTGCCCATTAAGTGTATTTATGGAGTACCCAGTGACAAGAAAATTGTTTGATGGACATATCCCACATAATGAGATTTTTCTGAAATTGTAGTTTTACTTTAAGTAAAAGTCTGGAAATGTCCAGAGCAATACTTCTAGATGAAAGGAGTGAACCTAGGGAATTAATGGAGACTCATTTAACCTTTAGCATCCTAGTAGGTAACAGCAGTTTTGAAATAAAAAAGAAGAAAAGCTTCAATTGCAAACCAATAACCGTTTTTATTTAGAAAAACACACACAGGATATACAGGATATTGACAAATAGAGCTTTACAAAGGTTATATTGCTTCTCTACTAACGCAGTTTCAATTCCTTTTTTACTACTATATTTAAATGGAGATTTGAATACAGATATCTATCCATTTCCTAAATCCAAATAGAAATGACCAAAAGGGATATAAAAACAGAGAAAATCTACATTACAAACTAAGTCTAGTCTAGTCTAAATCTGCTTATACCTTTCAAATGAAATTGATTTTGTCAAGGTCACAAAGGATTTTGATAATAGTAAACCAAAGAACAACTTTCTTTCTAACTCTAGTACTTAACAGGTTTAGACACAACTGGATTCTCATCTTCCTGGCTCTTAACTTCTACAGTAATGTTATCTACTCAGTCTTCTTTGGCAGCCATTTCTCTTCTTTAAAACTCCAAGGTTGGGGTGTCACTAGACTTAGTTTCTAACCCCTTCTCTTCTCTTTTTTAACATGAAAATTGATATTTAAACCTGAGTTCTCCATTAAATCCAAGACTTGTATCTTCATCCACCTAGTCAACATATCTTCTTGTATAGTGTATTTGTCATTTTAGGCTAAATTATAATCTGAACACATTACAACAAAAGTTTCATTAGATGTTCCATGTTTATCAGCAAAAAAGATTTATTTGTGTCTTTTTATCTTTGAATCCAGGGTAAACAAGTAACCCCTAACTGTATATATTACTTTCATGACAGAAGCAAAGATATGAAAATATACTACTACACAATATTTCCAAAAACACTTTTCTCAGGAGTGACATAGTTCATCTCCGATCACATTGCATTGTACAAATTCTATCATATGGTCAAGTGTGGTATCAATGGATTGTTGTTAAGTGCTGTCCAGTTGGTTCTGAATCATAAGTGACCCTGGGTTTCTTAGATGAAGCTGGGGTTTGAAATGTTGATCTTGCACCCAGTTCTTATATTACAGCTGCACACCAGGATTTTAGGGAGCATAATTTTCCCACAGGAAGGGCCAGCAATTAGTTGAGCACAATAGTGCATTATAACAATCAGAGTTTTCCAAAGGTTTAATACTAGGCATTTTAAGTTACTTGTTTCCTGGTATATTTAAGTGGAGATTTGAATATATTTATCTATCCATTTCCTAAATGTCTGATCAGAATCTCAAACTTAAACACCTCCAAAATCTAAATATTTATCTCTCCTGGGAAAAGATTTTTATCTAATTCCTCTCCATCTCACCAGATATCTAAAGCCATCTACTTGAAATCCAGCAAAGAATCTAGAAGAACCATTGATTCCTTCCTTATGCCCATCATTCAACACACCATAAAATCTTACCCATTCTACAAATATGCCAAAAAATCCAATTCCTCATTGCCATTACATTGCCCCAAACCATATTTTCTCTCTCTTGAGTGCAACTCTAACTGGCTAAATATGTCTTTATATAACTCATTTACCATATAATATTGCTTCTTTCTGACATACAAATTGGATGATGTCACATTCATATAGAAAATAATGACATGACTTTCATCGGGACCCTGTGTGACATGACTCAGTTAACACACTACTCTCAGATGGGGCAATTTTCCTGTTTGTTTACTGTGCTCAGTGTATACCTGCATTAAATCCTACCGCATACCAAACTTTTTACTACTTCTGAGAACATGCTCCCGCTGAAGTTGTAAGCTCTTGCAATCTGGAAAGCTTTTCTGACTGTAGTTCTCCGATGAATTTTCACCTCTTTAATGAGGCTTTTTCTGACTATGCTATCCCAAACAGGAAATCCAAACCCTGAGTCCTGCGATCTTTCTATTCTCCATCACAGGAAGATTATTCACTTCCACAACTGCTGTGTAAGCTCCATGGGGACAAGGAGTATGTTTCCAATTGTTCCTTAGTACCAGTATGTTTTTATTTGGAACCTATGTCCTAGTTGTTGTTGTTAAGTGCCTGCAGGTGGGTTCTGACTCATACTGATCTTGTATAGGGTTTCCAAGGAGCAGCTGATGAGTTTGAACTACCAACCGTGTGGTTCATTCTGACCCTGCAGTCCAAAGCATTAACCCACAACACCACACCAGGTTCTAGCAGACAATCAATAAATACTTGCTAAATATGAGGCTGAGTCAAGAATTGTAAGCACTCTGGCTATAGAATTAATTTTAACCACTTTTAGAAAAGACAAATACGTCTGCTTTTCAATACACTTTGTCCATCTGCCAACAAACTTTCATATTCCCTTATTTAAAAAAAAACGCATCACTGTCTTCACATCTTTTTCAGAGGTGAATCTTAAAGGTGAATCTTTGAAGGACTGCTTTCAGGGGCTCAAACAGGTGAAAATTCCATGGAGCAAGATAAGAATTATAGAGAGGATTCTTTAACACTTCAAAATGAAGTTTTTGCAGTGTCAACAATGTGGGCAGAGGTGTGTGGGTGTGCACCGTCATGCAAGATCCCGGTGCTCTTAGACAGCAGTCCTCTGCATTTAATCCCAAATTTAGTCTTCATCTCTTTAGGGAGAATTTCACTGCAATGAGTGCTGTTGATTGTTGAACTTTTTTTCCCCCTGATAGTGTTCCAATACTGACCCTTGATAATCTCAGAAAAATGTAAGCATCAATATTCCAACAGAGGGTTGACCTTTGAACTTTTTCTTGGTCGGTGACTGAATATGTTTCCATTCCAAATTCTGCACCCCCCCCTTTTTTTTTTTAAAGCAATTTTTGCTTTCCTTCAATCATCAGTCCAAATTTTCTTTGCAGATATCCAAACACTTCTGATTATGCTCTTCCATTAGTTATTTTGGTATCCGTCTCACACAGTCTTTTAAACACCCAAGTGTGTTGTAGATTATTTCACAGACATATCCACGGTTGATTTGCAAATTATTTGCCACATAACCCACTGTCACTCATTTATTCAACAGAATCATTTCACATGCACGCTCAATGTTGGCATCAGCCATGGACATGTGTTTTAATATAGCCTGAGTGTTTTAATATAGCCTTGTAAATGATAAAATATTCCAAAAATCTTTGAGGAAATTCTATGGATATAACTAATGTGTAGAAATGAAACAAAGACTCACATAGGATTTTTGTTGGAGGGATGGAAATTTCTTTTGTGTTTTTTTTTCTCTAGGAAGCACAATTTATTAGATAATCATCAGTACAATTGTCTGATCAGAATCTCAAGGTTATCATTTCTAAAATTCAAATGTGCATGATACTTAGATAATCACCACTGAGAGATGCAAGTTAAAGATGAGAGATAGATATCGAAAGAAAATTAGAGCTTATATGTACGTGACCTTTTTTGTACATACAGTGTATTCCTGCAGAAACAAATGTATAACCAGAATCTGGAGCATAAAGAAAGTCACTGAGATAACATATATTTTAATATTTAAAAATGAAAACAATACCAAGTTACTATTAAATAGTTAGGAAGAATTTTAAATTCTATTTTCTTAACTATATTAACTCATTTCGCTTTAAAATCTTATATTGCCCTCACTGTAGATTAAATATCAGTATTAAAGACATTTAAGGAAACATTCCTAAATACACATTTATATAGTAAGTGAAGATGCTGGGATTTGAAATCTAATTTTGCTGATCTTGAAGTGTAACAACTACCCTTTTCTATATCATATTTATGCTTCCATGTTGTATTCCCATAGGGCATAATTTCAACCTGAATCTATTTCTTGTCGTTGCTACATGCCATGAAGTCAGATCTGACTGATAGTGACCATATGACCAACAGAACGAGACACTGCCCACTCCTGTGCCTGCCTCTCAATCACTCTACACTTTAGCACATTGCTGCAGCTTCTTGCTGGGGCCTTTCTTTTTTTTTGGTGACCCACAATTGACCAAGCATGATGTCCTCCTCTAGGGACTGGTCCATTTTGGTAACCTGTCTGAAGTATGAAAAATGAAGTTTTTTCATCCTGGCTTCTCAGGAGCATTGTGGTTGTACTTCTACCAAAATACATTTCACTGTTCTTCTCATGGTCCATGTTACTTTTAATATTCTTCTCCAATACCATATTTCAAATGCATTGATTTTTATATGATCTTCCTTATTAACTGTCCAATTTTTACATGCATGCTAGGCAATTGAAAATGCCATTACTTGGATCAGGCACAACCTTAGTCCTGAAACTGATATCCTTGCACTTGAACACTTTAAAGGTGTCTTGTGCCACAGATTTGCCTAGTGCAATATGTTGTTTGAGTTCTTGACTGCTGCTTCTATGAGTGCTTATAGTTGAACCAAACAAAATGAAGTCTTAGAAAACATTACTCTTTTCTCCGTTTTTCATGATGTTATTTATTCATCCAATTATGAGTGTTGTTGTTTGCTTTACATTGAGGTGCAACCCATACTGAAGGCTGTGTTCTTTGATCTTCATCAGTATTTTAAGTCCTCTTCATTTTCAGCAAGCAAGGTTGTATCATCTGCATATTGCAGATTATTTATTAGTCTTTGTCAGATCCTGATGGCATGTTCTTCATGTAATCCAGCATACAGATTGGATAAATGTGGTGAAATGATACTAATCTTGGGCATAACTTTATTGATTTTAAAGCATTCAGTATCCCCTTGTTCTTTTCTAATGACTGCTTGTTGGTCTATGTACAGGTTCCTCATGAGAAAAATTAAGTGTTCTGCAATACCCATGAATTGAAGAGTTATCTACCATTTGTCATACTCATGAGTCTATTCAATACCCTATAAATACAGATATAGCATAGTGGGTATGAGTCAGGCTGTTAACCTAATGGTCAGTAGTTCAAAACTACCAATCATTCTGTGGGAGAAAGATGAGGCTTTCTGCTACTGTGAAGATTTGCAGGCTCTGAAACCCTATACAGGGTTGCTATGAGTCAGAACTGACTCCATGGCACACCTCCACCACCAAATACAGATATGGGAGTGGGGATGAGGAGATAATTCCCTTTCTCACCACCAATAACACTCTAAGTTTGTTAAGAAGATTTTTCATGTGCTAAGTAGGTTTGAACCAGAAGGGCAAAGGTTCAAAATCACCAGCTGATCCTCAGACATGTTATACAAAACCATTATGAATCAGAACCAACTCAATGAACTTAACCGCAACAAAACCACTGACATCCTGGTTGACCACAAGGCACATATATGCCCTTCTGTTGGACAGTTAGTAGGTAGCATGCTGCCTGTTATTGATAAGAAGTCTTAATTCAATGCCAATATTGCTTCTCATCATTGGTGATGTAGGCTGCTCGCTCAAATAGAACTGAATAGAGTGTGTCAAAGGAAAATTTACATGGGGCAATGTCAAAACAGTCAAGGACAACATTTATTGAAGATAAAACTATAAAAGAGAGGACAGAAATAAGGAAAGGGAATGAAGGAAGGTGTTAATGACAAGAGATAACAATGGAGAAAGAAAGAGCACCAAGAACTGTTTCTGGACTGCAAATCTACTGAGACACACAGCTGTGAGCTTAGTGAAAAAAATCTGGGGGTAGGGAAAATGGGATGTACCTGTAGAATTGTAAATGGGGAACTGGAACTGGAGGAGGGGCTTTTTCGAGACAGGGGAATAAAACTGTCTGTGGTCTGGCCATGTGGTGCTCCTGCCTGCGTCTACTGGGTTGAGCATCCGATTTCGCAAAATCGAATAAAGAAAATCTCACTCTAACTAAAATGAGTACAGATTGGATTACTTGAGCATTTGCTGCTATGGACAATGTTTCTCACGGTTTTGGGGGCTCAACCAGGATTTTCTGCCTGCTTAGAGCAGCAGCCCTGGTGCAAAAGGAGACTTGTTCCAACTTGGTTTTGGTGGCCTACTCCACAAGGGTGATCCCTTCCAGTGAGAGCCAGAAAAAGACCTGAGACTGTTAAAAGATGATCTGAATTTTTGAGAGAGACATGAAGGACTGAGAATTGAGTAACTGCAGTGATCAGGAAATCTGTGCACTAGCCAGGGTGGGAAAATTGGACTGTAAGTATTGCCTTGGTGGTCAGGCATTTTCGGGCATCTTTGTGTGACTGAGACGCATCTTGGATGCAAAGCCGGGGTGGAGTGCCAATCCAGTCAGAGATGGACAAAGTGAAATCTCGTGGTTGTATGCAAAAAGTCTCCATGAGTACATGAACTGGAAAATATTGGGGGAGTTGAGCATGCAGGGGAACTCAGACATCAAGACCAAAAGAAAATGGGGAATGGAATTCTACACCTAGGGAAGAAGGGAGAAGGAGAGACTCCCGCAGACATTACTTCTGACATTCCTTCTGGAAGAATGTTGAGGGTTTGGGGGGACAATCCCCGAACCCAGGAAAAAGATAAATAAACGATGATTAAATATCGTTGTTTTATTTAGCCATAAGAACCAATCCATTCACTGTCTATGTTCTGGCATAAATTTGGTTCCAATGAGGACTGGGTCTGCCAGGTCCTAGTCCTTCATGTAAACGATAGAATTTAGCCTTCTCAGGAGGAGATAGTCTATGCTCTTTGTTGGTTAGTTGTTGTTGTTGTTGTCAGGTGCCATCGAGTCGGAACCAACTCATAGCGACCCCATGCACAGCAGAACAAAACAATGTCCGGTCCTGGGCCAACCTCACTACAGCTGCCACATTTGACGCCATCAATGATGCCACCTGGCTGATCCATCTCGTTGGGGGTCTTCCTCTTTTTCTCTGACCCTACACCTTACCCAACATGACATCCTTCTCCAGTGACTGTTCTCTCCAGACAATGTGTCCAAAGTAGGAGAGACAAAGCTTAGCCATCTTGGCCTCCAAGGAATACTCTGGTTGTACTTCTTCCAAAACAGATCTATTGGTTCTTTTGGCAGTCCATGGCACTTTCAGTATTCTCCTCCAAACCACAACTCAAAGGCATCAATTCTTCTACGATCTTCCTTATTTACTGTCCAGCTTTCGCATCCATAGGAGGTTATTGAAAATACCATGGCTTGGGTCATGTTGGTTAGTAGGGGAAGCAGAATCAGTTCAGAAGATGGTCTCCCTTAAAACTGAGACCAAGACAAAAGATTCAGGGTTGGTGTGAGAAACCCATTCATGAACTGTTAAGAGAAGCTCAAAAAGTTTTTGAAAGGGAAAAACAGAGGCAGAAAGCTGGAATCATGTTGTCTACTGTGAATAAGATAGTTAATAAGAGGCTAGAACAAGACATCCCTTCTCGACAGAAGTGGGACAGTAATTACAGTGTTAGGCCTCCTCAAAGGAAGGAGAGGAGAGGGCTGGGTCAGGTCCCCAAGTCCACCAGCGGAAGAATGTTATAAGTGTGGGAAGACAGGCCATTTTAACAGAGAATGTCCAGAGATAAAAAAGGGAGAAAGGGTCTGCAGCCAGTAAAAATGGGTCTTGTTGTTGTTGTTAAGTGCTGTCGAATCGATTCCTGACCCATAGCGACCCTGTATAGGGTTTCCGAGGTGCAGCTGGTGAGCTTGAAAAGCCGACCTTGCAGTTCAAATGGCTTTACAGTCTGGTGCATTAACCCAAAGCACCACACCAGAACTCCAATAAAGGGCCTAGTGATTATTATGACTTTTTTTTTTTGGTATGGTAGTTTTCAAATATAATTCTTAAGATAAATGTAGACATAGACTATTTGAGCTTACAATGCAAATTTCTGAGTTTGAACATTCAGGGTGAAACTTATGTGGATCAGGCACTGAAAAGCTGTTTTGTTCTAAGATCTTTGATATTCTTTCTGCAGTAAAATGGTATAAATGAATTCCATTTCATAGGTGGTTAAGAATTTGTTTGGCTAGTGTGATAGTAATTTTTTAAAATTGTACATTGCTCAAGATTTTATTTGTGTGTGTTTTATTTTTTAATTTGTAGCGTAGTGGTTACGAATCCGGCTGCAAACCTCACGGTCAGCAGTTCAAAACTACCAGCTGTTCCGCGGGAGAAAGATGAGGCGTTCTCCTCCCGTAAAGATTTACAGCCTCGGAAACCCTGTACAGGGTCTCTATGAGTTGGAACTGACTCCACGGTACATAACAACAACAACAATGAATATTTCAGATCTTCTGAGAACATAATACTGTTTTAAAAGAGATTTGGTGCACTGGTACTCTTTCTGAATTGAAAACATTTTTTTGTTGTTGAAATTTTGGCCGCCCTGTATGTATTCATTCTGTCTTGTTAAGAGGAGGAAAAGGATATTGGGCTGTAGATGGGAATATTGATAGTTTTGGTTCATTTAACAAAGTTATAATGTTAAAATATGTTTGATTGACATTCCTGTTTGAGAAGATTTTAAGTGAAGTACTGTATTCGTGCATTAAGATGATAGAGCCAGTAATGTTTCTTTTAGTTTATGGAGAATGTTAAAATATGTTTGATTGACATTCCTGTTTGAGAAGATTTTAAGTGAAGTACTGTATTCGTGCATTAAGATGATAGAGCCAGTAATGTTTCTTTTAGTTTATGGAAATGGACAGAGTGTAGTAAATACTGTTGTGAGAATTTACTATCCCTGAATATTTTCATGTTAATCCTCTCAGTATTTTTGAAGCTGAAGGGTCAAATGGCATTCACTGCTAAAGGGGCACCATGCCATAGGCTCCCCTACCTGGGAGAAACTACGTGCTGGCCCTTTCTGCTTTGCTAACCGACAGATTAAAAGGACCCTTGGTCCAAACCCATCCCTTCAAATTCACCATTCATCACGTCCAAACAGCAGACTTGGTGCTGATCAAGACCTGGAAAAAGGTCAGACTCCAGCTAGACCTGAAAGAGTGCCTTTACCAGGTGCAGTTGACCACTGTGGCAGCCATCTGGACTACAGAGAAGAAGTGGACTCACTGTACTCAAGTAAAGTGACCGGTGAAGAAGAGGGACTCTCCTCAAGCGAAAAGTAGTTACCCGTAGGAAGCACAGTGCTCGCCCAGGGAGCCTCTCAAAGTGACCTGGAAAAGAACCTGAGAGGCTGCCTTGCCATGACTATGCCAGATTGTCACATTTTCTCCTCATCTCTCTCACTCTCAGGGGTCTAAAGAATTAGTTCCTCTGAGCCAACACTTTTCAGAAGACCTGGTAGATTTGGGAAGCATAGATTAAGTCAAAGCAAAAGTATACTTCAAAGAGAGAAGTGGGTCTGTCTCCGTGGGCAGAGAAGACACTTTGGGACTGGGGTGCACTGGGGCTTATAAAGGTAGGGGTCTCTTTCTTGAGGAGTGGGTGAATACTTATTGATTAGGAAGAGTGGTATGTTGATTATTCATCAATTTTTAATGAAGGGGAGCAGGCTTATTGGAAATGGAGCGTCTTATGCAGTGGTCAGTTCTAGGTGTTATCTTCATGGGCTGTCTGCCAGTGGCCAGCTGCTTCTATTAGGGTTTCAGGTCTTGATATCCTTATCTTTGTCTCCAGGCTGTTCTTTTCAATATTACTATTCTTGTTGGACTAGCGATGCCCCACCTCCTTCCTTGATCCCTGTTTAGTAGGAGAGAATACTGAAGATAAAGGGGTGGATGTGAAGCCAGAGTAAGAGAAGCGAGGGCCCAGGGGTTCTAATCTGTCCCTGACAAGATGGGGTGGGTTTAGAAGCTCATATGGCTAAAATGTATCATTATCATGGGGGAGGTGCCAAGGCCTTTTGCCTACAACCAGCCAGTCAGGTTGATAGTAGATGTAACTATGGCATGTTTCCCTTGAACCATCAAATTAGGTGTTTGCCAAGTTTATCCTGTGGGAAATTGGAAGACCCAGTGCTTATCTCAATTAATGTCCCCACTGTCAGCAACAGGGAGGCAAAAGTAGCAATCCAGGTCTATGGAATGGGTGCCCACATCTCTAGATGGGACCCTATGGGTTGAAAATGACCCTAAAAGAGTAGAAGTGATTGAGGTAAAAGACCTAAGATAAACATTAGAGCTAGAAAAAAAGATATTGCAATGTGAACGCTTGGGTGGTTGTTGTTGTTGTGTGCCGTGGAGTCGGTTCTGACTCATAAAGATCTTGTACAGGTTTTCCGAGGCTGTAAATCTTTACGAGCACAACGCCTCATCTTTCTCCCGTGGAGCAGCTGGCAGCTTCGAATTGCTGACCTTAAAGTTTTCGTAACCCGATTTGTAACCACTGCGCTAGAAGAATGGGTTAAATATTCCATACAGGTTTTCAACAAAAGTGACTGCCATGTTTGCACAGCTGATAAACCACAGGCTCAGGTAATTCCCTTTTCCCTTGGCTGGGATTTGGAAATGTACTGCGTGTTCGCTCTGTACCAAGACACGGACACTTGGGGAAATGAAACTTGTAAGGGTTTATGAAAGACAATTCCTTCATTCTCCATAGGGATGATGAACCACTCTTCTTGTCTTTAAAGGCAGGGAGCAGAGTTCACAGTGCCCGTAGGAGAATTAACAACTTGCACCCACATCCAAAATGTCACTGGTGAACTAGAAGCGTCTTATTTGGCCCTCAGAGTATTGTGGAAGAGGGAATATTCCAGATTTGCTGCCATCCAGTTGGACTGGGCCGTGTGTGGTGGTCTAGCTGGCAATTCCCTTCACCTTAGTGTTCTGCAAGAAACCTGAACAACATGAGAAATCTCGAGCCCAGAGATCTGTCTTGGATCTCGAAATCCATATAGTTATAACTGCATTGGCGTCACTAGAGGAGTTCCTAATGAACTTAAAGCTAAGCATTAGATAGCTGCAGGGTTTGAGAGTATACTTTTCTTATGGTCTAAAAAAATGTAGACTGAATTGATTAACCAATAGAGGGCCATGCTATCACAAAGACCCTGTAAGAATTAAGCACCATACCTAAGAATGGGCTGAAAATGCAGGAATTAGTGAAACTTTTACTGACTGGTTAGAGGGGTGGTTTGGAAAGTGGAGAAAATATAGCTGCCTCAGTCTTCACTTTTCTCATACTAGGAGTTGGAATTTAAACAGCTATTAGATGTTGTGTCATGCCCTGAGTCTGAGGACAAGTGCAGATTCAGAGGAAATCAGACTTGGTCCCTACTTGGTTGAAGCATTTGGTGCTGTAAGCAGAATTCATTGCAATGGCTTCAAACCTCAGAAATTGTAAGGTTTTGTGGGAGAAAGAAGAAGGGGAATGGGATAAAATGTCTCAACTGAGAGGAGAGCAGCTTCTAACTTATTTCATGCTAGATAGAAAAGATAGCTGATCTGTGGCCAGGGCCTACTGAATCCACCCTGCCAGTGACCCAAGGCCATATGCCTGTGAATGGGGTTAGTCCAAGGTGGAGGGAAAAGTTGAACTTGAGTGTTTTAAAATGTTAATGTGTTTAACCCTTTATGGATATTGGTTCCTCCTGTTTATTATTGTAAAATATACATACAGCATCATAGGAATATTGGGAATTAAATTGGAATCTTGAGGTCCACCCTGAACTTCAGAGTTAAGACATTTGCATTTGAAAAGACATGCACACCAACTCAGAAGTGTTGAAAGAAAGAAAGAAAAAAAATAAAAAGCAGATAGTTTGGCATTTTGAATTTTAGAGGCTCCAAAACATGGAAAGTTGGCCCATCAAAGAGAACCCCTTTCTAGAACTGAAAGTTAAAGGGAACCAGTGAGCAATATGCTTGCAGAAGATCACCTGGGTCCACTTGTGAATGGTGAATGGCACCTTTGCCCTTGAGATGAAATAGGAAGGAAAGCTGAGTGTTTTGAAGTGCAGGGAGGTATGTGGGAACTCCCAAGCTTGCAGCTGGTCCTCATTTGAACTAGCTTGGATGGCTAGGGTTGTTGAGCTGACTAGATGAATATAAAGATGTTTAATACTCTGAGCAAGCAACAGCTGCTATAATTTGATGGACTGAACTTTTGCTTATGGATGCAGTTCTTCAAAATTCCAATCAGAATGGAAGTCACTTCAGATCTGGGAAAGTGCATGTCTTCTCAGTGTACTGGATTGGTAGGGATGGGCAATTTAGACATTGCTACTGGAGTCCTGGTGTGGTGCTGTGGGCTAATGCATCAAGACTGCAAAGTCCTTTGAACTTCAAGGTCTGTGGTTCAAGCTCACCAGCTGCTTCTTGGAAACCCTATACAGGGTCACTGTGGGTCAGAATCGACTTGAAAGCACTTAACAACAATTGTTATAAATGCATGAAGTGGCTGACTTGACACATTTTCATGGGTGTGCTTATTTTAGAATGAGAGGTCAAAGGAAAATCCCCACTGAGTAGTTTTCCTCTTTTCCAGATGGTTCTGATGACAGGAGGAAACAGAACAGTCCAGTGCTCATCGTACATCGTCAAATACACAGCATTTTGTTTTATATTTGGTGCATGTGAAAAGACTTCACTTACTTTTTATAAGGTATTTTTAAGATTAAGAGTTCAATATAAAATTTGAAACTTTTCTTGTGGCTTTATCAACTTTTTTGAGTTTTACATGCATTTGTTTTAATGGAAAATGCACCTACTCCTCATTTATTGACATGGTTGGATTCCAAAGATCAGGTTATTGTGTAAAAATAGGCATTATATAAAATTATAGGATGACCATAACAGATAACAAAACAGAGGATGACTATAGAATTACATAATTGCCAAACTGCATTATCACATAACTACCAAGTTATACGGTTATTGAACTGCCAAGCCTTATGAAATTATGGCTCAGTCAAGTTGACACATAACTTAACCATCTTAGCCAGTTATTATCTGAGCTTTGTACTTCAGCATTTGTAACTGCCATACAGGTGTTGTTAATGAGGAAAAGAGTCAGATGGTAGATTTTTGCTACTATTGTCATAAATATGAAAATTCTGATAATGAAATAGTTGATAAATGAGAAGTATGTATATGCATAAAATAGACTACATAACAATGCGTCTATTACAATTCTGAATAATGAATTTCTCACATTTTGTCTTCTTTCCTGAAAGTCTGTTTTCAAAATAATCTTTCAGGAAAAATTAAAACCCCGTTAGCCATCCACTCCTGCCTTTACCCTCTCACCACCTGCCTGGTCTTTTCCCCTGCTTCCCTTTTTTTAATCAGTGAACCACTGACAGAATGTTGGTGAGTATAATTCCAGTTGATTTAAAACACATCTGCATATGTCTATCTTTCTATAAACCTAGATGACTGTTGTAAATTTACATAAGTACTATGATACTCTTGCATAATTCTGCACCTTGCATTATTTACCTCATCTAGTTACTGAGTTCTATACATCTCTCATATATTAGTCTCATTAATCATTTTGACTTTCTGTTACATGTCCCAAGTTTTTGTTTTGTTTTGTTTCACTTTCCCACTCTTATACTTAGTTACCTCACATCACTTCTTTCATAAACGGTCAACAGCTTTTCTCATATCCTCGTTTACTAAAAATTCAGACAATGAGGAAAGAACCTCCATAAGCTCTCAACACCATAACTACTTAGCTGTCAACATTTTCAGCTACTTATTCTGCCATTTTCTGGTACAATGAATTGATTGTCCACAAGTCCATGAGAATCTTGCCCCTGCACATAGACATAAGATTCTATCCCCTTTTTCCTTGCCAAGAACATTTTTCTTACTACTTTTTCTCTTTCTCTTTTACATAATTTTCCCCTCATCACTATATCATCATTATAGAAATATGCTATTTCTCACATCTCAAATAGTTCTTTTCTACCCTGTTTATTCTTCTATTACATCCCTATTCTTCTAATTCCCTTTCTAATCAAGTCCTTAACTTTTCTCATGGACTTGTCCTACCATTACAAGGTATTCTTGGTGTGGAATATCACTAGTAAAAATTTTCTGAGTTTACTCTTGCCTTTCTGACTATATATCTTCATTGTTTTTCTTAGTTTCTGGCATACAGATAGAGTAAGTCTTTAGTTTTAATTTGGGATAAAAGTTTACTTTTCTATTTCTTTGGGTCATTTTCTTAATGATGCTCAACCTATCATTAACAAGAAATTAAATGTTCTTTTGAACAATACTAATACTTAAAACAGGTGTCCTGGTATGGTGCTGTGGGCTAGTGCGTCAGATTGCAAAGTCGTTTGCACAGCAAGATCGGTGGTTTAAGCTCACCAGTTGCTCCTTGGAAACCTTATGGGTTGGAAACGACTCGACAGCACTTAACAACAACAACAACAAATCTTAAAACAGAAGCAGCTTTTCATACAATCAAAATAAAAGGTTTTCAATTGACACAATGAAATTTTGCTTCTTGGTGATCATCTAACAAGATTCTTCCCCTTACTAATAGCATTCAGTTTGCTTGTTTACTCCTTAATTTTATTTAAAAAAATTTCTTTTCTTTGACACACTTCTTTAAAAACATTTCGCCAGAACTTAAGTAAAGACTTCTTTTGTAACCATTAAGCCTAGTCTTAATCCCAATCTCTTTTCTTTTGATTTAAACTGATTGATTCATTACCTTTCAACAGTGTCTACTGAATGTTGCTAGGCACCAGCCATGGGGCTCCAGAGGGTACAAATGCTTTATCCTTATGAAGCTTAGATCCCATCAGGAAAGAATTGATGAATACGATGAAAGCTATATAAATTTATCTAAATGGAAGCAAGTGGTAAGAAAGTCTCAAGTAAAGAAGTCTTTACTTAATAAGTTCTGGTGAAAGTTTTTAAAGAAGTATGTCAAAGAAAAATTTTTTAAAATAAAATTAAGGATTAATTCCTGAGGTGTAGTATTTAAACTGAGATTTGAAGCACATGTAGGAGTTAGCCTGATAGAGAGCTATTGCAGGCATCTGTAGTAACATCTGAGAAGAATCAAGGCAATTAATTAAGTAAGTAAACAAAATCAGTATGCACATAAAAAGTAAAAAAAAGTATTATATAAACCTCAAAAAGAAGCAAAATAAAATTATCAATCTGTTTTTCAATAATGTGTAAAAGGTAAATAATAATCTAATTAATATACATCACAATTTATTAGTTGTTTTTAGAAATATCCTTGTTTAGGGTAAACACTTAAGTAGCCATTAGATGTCATCATAGGCAAAACTGTTCATAGTTCTGCCCCATCTGAGAGAGGGAGAAGGTTGGGTTTTATTTGTAGTTGGTCTCAGGAAACAGAGACAGAAAATGGGGACAGTGTGACAAAGAAGGAAGAAAAACTCATAAAGGAAATGTTACTGAACTGTTAACTATGAAGGATAAGCATGTTCCATCCTGCTGAGGGCCCACTGAGAAACACAGTAAAGATTGAAATGCCCCCATTTCTGCTAGCAACCTGGAGAGCCAGTGTTACTGGATAGAATGAGAAGCAAGGAAATGTAAATATCAGGATTGTTGTTGTTATGTGCCCCTGTACAGGGTTTCTGAGGCTGTAAATAATATCAGGATTAGCAACTCATTTAAGGAGTTAAGTTGAGGTCTTTAAACCCTACCAAAATCAAAGGGGGGAAGTATTTCTGTTACCATTCTGTTGATGTTAAATGATGTGAAGTCGTTCTAATTCACAGAGATCCTGTATAGGTTGCCAAGGAGCAGTTGGTGAGGTGACCTGCCTACCTTGCAGTTCAAACCCACTTTGCCCTGTAGTGCATTAACCCACAGCACCACACCAGGAGTCCATTTTGGTGGTGGTGGTGGTGGTTATATGCTGTGGAGTCGATTCCGACTCCTAGCAACCCTGACAGTGTTTCTGAGGCTGTAAGCCTCATCTTTCTCGCATGGAAGAGCTGGTAGTTTTGAACTGCTGACCTTGCAGTTTGCAACCTGATTCCTAACAACTACACTACCAGAGCTCCTTTTCAGAGACGTGAAACTGGAATTAAGTAACTTTCCCCAAACAACGTAGTCAATAATAGAGCTGGGATTCAAACCTAGGCCTGTCTCATTATGAAGTCCAAGCTAAATTTACCTAAACCCATTAAGTCACATCTTCACATATCAGTTTGGCTCAAAGGTATACTGTAGAGGAAAACATGTGTATCGGATGTAAATGATACCTCAATAAAAAGTGTTCTAAGCTTAATTAAAATTAACAATAAGCTATTGAAATAAATATGCAAAAATGTAGCCCCACTAGTGTCAAAGCAAAGCTAATAGAAACATTCAACAGATTTTTTTTTTAACATCACTTTGACAAAGATTTAAAAAGAATGGGCTAGTGAGGGCATTGCAAACTACGTAACTCAAAATCTGCTTCTGAGAATGAAGTTGCTATGATCTCATGAGACTGTAAGCTCCTTTAGGGTAGTTTTCATGTCTTAATCATCTTTGTTTCTTCTCTCTTAACAGTTTATGCAACATAATACGCTCTTATGAAATATTTATTGCAATTTATTGAATTGTACCAAGCCAAATGAATTATAAAAGATGTGAATCCCTGTTCTATGATATGATTAATTGTAAAAAATATTGAAATATAGGTAAGTATCATTCTGATTGTGTGCAATTTACTTCCTGCTTATTTTACTTCTGAGATTAATATATTGGAAGTATATTTCTATAATTAAAAAATATATATCTGTGGATGCATTTATGAGGGTTTAGATGTACATTTTTGAATAGTAGGTACAACAGATTGAAAGCCAATCAATTTCCCCATGAGTCCTGCTGTGGCCCTGCAGGATAATTTTATGCGCTGGACCATATTAATTGTTTATGTGCTGGATCACAAAATAATGTGGTTCAAGCTGCTCCTATACAGGGTTGTTATGGGTCGGAACTGACTTGATGGCACGTAACAACAAACAAGAACTGTAAAAAGAGTCTGAGTATAAATATCCATTTTAGTAGTGTTTTGTTTGTTATTATTCTAATAAAATTGTCTGTTTATAAACTGAGAAGTCCAAAAGTACTCTACAGATTTCATTAGAATACCTGCTGCTAAGCGTGTGGCGCTATACATTAATGCACTGGACTGCAAAGTCGGTTTGAACTGCAAGGTCAGTGGTTCAAGCTAACCAGCCGCTCCTTGGAAGCCATATACAGGGTTGCTATGGGTTGGGACCGACTCAATGGCACTTAACAACAACAACAAAAAAAAACTATTGTAACAAAATGTCACAGGCATTTAGTGGCTAAGACAAAATCGAAATGCATTCTTCTCTCATATAAAAATGGGGAGTCAATGAAGGGCAATTGGTTCTGCAGCTTGAGGTTATCCAGAGACATAGGGTCCTTCTACCTGACTGTTTTTTTAATCTCCTAAAGTAGCGTCTCTCTAATTTAAGCATGAAATACTTACATTTTGACAAAGCCTAAAGGACTTGTCAAAACATATTGCTGGGTCACAACCCAATAGTTTCTGATTTGACAGGTCTGGGAGGGGCCTAAGAGTCATCATTTCTAGCAAGTTTCCAGGAGATGCTAATGTGCTGGCTTGGGTACCAAGTTTTAATAAGGAATACCAACTCTTGTTAACAGATGCACAAAGTGGATTGAAAAGCAACATTATGTGGGAAAATGATGTATTTGTCTTTTCTAAAAGTTGATTAAAATACATTATATAGCCAGATTGTGGATACTGATTGACTCACCCTCATATGTATGTGCATGCAAATATATATGTATATTCATGGAGTCCTGTTTTAGCACTGGACTGCTAACTACAAGGTGAGCAGTTCAAACACACCAGCCATTCCTTGGGAAACCCTATACAGGCTTGCTATGTGTTGGAGCAAACTTGAAGACACTTAACAACAACAATCATGTATACATTCATATCTCTTATTCAAGAACCTAGTCACATGCTGCTTTTGAAGTTCTTGTGTGCCACAGAGACAGTTCCTACTTATAGTGACCATATAGGTGTTCAGAACTGTCCATAAGGGTCTCTGAGGCAGAAATGTGTACAGAAGTAGATCTCCAATACCTTTCCTCTAAACACTGGCTGGTGGTTTTGAACAGTTGACCTTTTGGCTAGCAGTCAAGCACATAAACATTTTATGATTAGGACTCTGCTTTGTTATTTTGGTTAGGGTTAGGTGCCATCAAATTGGTTCAGACTCATATGATCCTTTGCCTGAGTCATCCTAATGAAATACATTGTTTGATTTCTTGATTTTGCTTGCATGAGTTTTGATTGTGAAACAAAGCAAAATCTTTGACAACATCAATCTTTTTTCCATTGTTGTTTTTAACTGCCATCGAGTCGGTTCTGACTCAGTACAACCCTGTATAGAGTTTCTAATGAGAGACTGGTGAGCTTAAGCTGGCAACCTTGCCGTTCAAACAACATTGCAGTTAGACTTTGCAGTCAGCTCAGTAACCCACAGCGCCACACCATTACTCCATTTCTCCATTATCAAGATGTTAATTATTTGTCCAGTTGTGAAGATTTTTGCTTTCTTTACATCGAGATGCAATCATACTGAATAACATGGTCTTTAATCTTCATCAGTAAGAATTTTAAGTCCTATTTACTTCCAGCAAACAAGGTTGTATCATCTACATACCGCAGATTGTTAATGAGCCGTCTTCTAATCTGAAGCCACGTTCTCCATATAACCCAACTTCTCTCATCATTTGATCAGCATAAAGATTGAATAAGTATGTTGAAAGAATACAACCCTGGTGTACAACTTTCCTGATTATAGACCATTCAGTATCCCCTTATTCTGTTCTAACAACTGCCTCTTGATCTACGTACAGGTGCTTCATAAGCACAATTAAGTGTTCGGGACTACCAATTCCTTATAAATTATAGTTTGTCATAATCCACATAGTCAAGAGCCTTTACATAGTCAATAAATAATAAGTGAGCATCTTTCTGGTATTTCTGTTTTCACCAAGATATCCCTAGTTCAATGTTCTCTTCTGAATTTGGTTTGAATTCCTGGAATTCAAGGTGTTTCTGTAACTGTCTTTGAATTATCTTTAGGAAAATTTCACTTGCATGTGATATGAATGATATTGTTTGATGATTTCTACATTCCTTTTGGGTCACCTGTCTCTTAAATCCTTTGGACACAATAAAGATCTCTTCTAAACAGCCAAATTTCTTGACAAAGATGAGTAAGTGCCTGCATGGCTTCATCAGTGTGAAGAAAAATTTCAATTTGTGTTCTGTCAATTCCTGAGCCTGCTTTTTTGCCAATGCCTTCCGTGCACTTTGGACTTCTTCATTCAGTACCCTTGGTTCTTAACCACATGCTACCTCTTGAAGTGATTGAATATCAGACCATTTGTTTTTGACGAAGTGGCACTCTATATCTTCTCATTATCTTTTAATGCTTTCTGCATCATTCAATATTTTGCCCAAAGAATCCTTCAATATTTCAAGTCGAGGCTTGGAGATTTTCTTCAGTTCTTTCAGCTTGAGAAACATTTGGTTTCTCTTTTGGTTTTCGAACACTAGGTCTTTGCACATTTCATTAGAATAATTTACTTTTTCATCTTGGTCTGTCCTTTGAAAATTTCTGTTCAGCTCTTCTATTTCCTCATTTCATCTAGTAGCTTTAGCTTTTCTATACTGAATAGCAAGTGTCAGGGTCTGTTTTTATATCCACTTTTGACCATTTCTTTCTTTCCTGTTTTTTAAAGACCTTTTGATTTCTTTCTGTATGATGGTCTTGATGTCATTCCACAACTTTTCTGAACTTAAGTCATTAGTATCTAATGCATCAAATCTGTTCTTGATACAATCTCTAAATTTAGGTGGGATACATTCTAGTTCATGTTTTGGCTATCATGTACTTGTTTTAATTTTCCTCAGCTTCAATTTGAATTTGCATTTGAGCAATTGATGGTCTGTTCCACAGTCAACCCCTTTCATTCTTTGCCTGATGGCACTGAACTTTTGTACCATATCTTCCTACAGATGTGGTCAGTGTAATTCTTGTGTATTCCATCTGATGAGGTGCCTGTGTATAGTTGACTTTTATGTTAATGAAAAACTAAATTTTCAATGAATGAGTTGTTGGTCTTGCAAAATTCTATCATGTGATCTCTAGCTTCATTTCTATCAGAAGACCAAATTTTCCAATTACTGATTTTCTTCATCTCTGTTTCCAATCTTTGTATTTCAATCACCAGTAATGAGCAATACATTTTGATTGCATTGTCTATCGATTTCAGACTGAAGAAGTTAGGAGAATTCTTCAATTTCTTCACCACTGGCTTTAGTGATTGGAGCATAAATTTGAGTAATAGTGATATTAATGGGTCTTCCTTGTAGACATATAGATATTGTTCTATCCCCAACTGCTTTACTTCATCTTGAAATGTTCCTTTTTGTAAAAAATGGGACATTATTCCTCTTGAATATATGATTGTCAGATTTCTAATGGCCAATACCAGTTCATTGTTGTTGTTAAGTGCCATTGAGTCAATTCTGACCCACAGTAACTCTGTGTAGGGTTTCCGAGGAGCAGCTGGTGAGCTTGAACTGCCGACCTTGCAGTTCAAACAGTTTTGCAGTCTGGTGCATTAACCTACAGTGCCACACCAAGACTCTATTACACTTCAGTTATGCCTAGGATATCAATCTTTATGTGTTCCATTTCATTTTAGACAACTTTCAACTTTCCTAGATTCATACTTTATATATTCCATATTCTGATTATTAATGTTTCACCTTATTTTGACTTGTGCACACTAAGCAAATGAAGGTCCCAAAAGCTTTGCTCCATTCACGTTATTATGGTCAATTCTACTTTGAGGAGGCAGCTCTTCCCTCATCATAATTTGAGGTGCCTTCCAATGTGAGGGACTCATCTTCAGGTATGATATATGACAATATTCTACCATATCTGATAATGTTTTTTATTATGTTGTCATCTTTTGGCACTAAATCTGATGATATGTTCCATTGCTATTCATAAGGTTTTCAATAGCTAAACATTCAGAAGTAGTCTGCCTCTCCTTCTTCCTAGTCTGTCTTTGTCTGGAAGCTCAGCTAAATCCTGTCCACCATGTGTGACCCTGCTGGTATTTCAAATATCATTAGCATAGTTTCCATCATCACAGAAACACACAAGCTATCACAGTATGAGAAAGTGACAGACAAGTGGTGTTAAGTGCCTACGATTAGATTCTGACTCTTAGTGACCCTGTAAAGGGTTTCCAAGGAGTGGTTGGTGAATGTGAACCACTGACCTTGCAGTTCAAACTGACCTTATGGTCGCCTACAATGTCGCACCAAGACATTGGTAAAGATAATGGTAAACATAATCTCTAGCTGGGCAGATGTGTGTCCTTCTAAAACTCAAGATATTTATTACCAAGAGGAAAAAAATGAATTCCAACACTAGTGGGATATTAGAATTTGCTACAGCACCATAGCTAATGTTAAAGAATTTTTAAGACCAGGGGGAAACTCATCTAGAGAAGAAAATAATAATAATTCTGCTAGTCTATGGTGCTTTTGAGTTGTGGTGTTGTAGGAGAATATTGAAAGTGCCATGGGCTGCCAAAAGAACCAATAGATCCATTTTGGAAGAAGTACAGCCAGAGTGCTCCTTGAAGGCCAAGATGGCCAAACTTCGTTCTCATACTTCAGACATATTGTCAGGAGGGACCAGTCACTGGAGAAGGATATCATGTTTGGTAAGGTGGAGGGACAGAGAAAGAGAGGAAGACCCCCAATAAGATGGATTGGCCAAGTGGCAGCATCGATGGACTCAAGTGTGACAACAGTAGTGAGGTTGGCCCAGGATCGGGCAGTGTTTCGTGCTGCTGTGCATAAGGTCACTATGAGTCAGTACCGACTCGATGGCACCTGACAACAACAACAACAATGGTGCTTAGTGTCATCCATCATAATGATAGCTCATTATTAGAGGCTCATTATTTTCAAAAGTGTGTGCTAAACACTTTATATATTGTCTAGTTTTTTGTTCTCCCACAAGTATTTTATGAAGTAGATCATACAATGTTCCTTATCCTTCTAATTTAAAGGAATACGCATTTGCGTATAATTGTAACTTCATTATGTATTTGATTCTGAAATTAGTCAGGCAATTGCAAATGCACATTCATAGGGGAAAAGAACTTTCAACTTTTAAAGTCAAGTATTTAAAGTTAGTTCAGTTCTATTTCAAACAAGTCATTGTCTAGCCTACCTGTTGTTTTTCATTTGCTAATTTATTATATATAGGTATCAACACTTTAGTTTAATGAAGATAATTCAAAAATGGTTTCAGCAGTAAATTGACAGGGAGATATCAGAAATTCAAGTTTCAGAAGAGGACTTGAAACTAGGGATATCACTGTTGCTATCAAATGGATCTTCACTGAAAACAGAGAATACCAGAAAGATGTTTGCTTGTGCTTTATTGTCTATACAAAGGCATTTGACTGTGTGGATCATAACAAACTATGAATATTTGAATTATGATTTTAGTGAAGAATTTGAAAGTTCCTTGGACTGCCAAAAGAAAACAAATCTTGGAAGAAGTGCAGCCGAAATGTTCCTTAGAATTGAAGATAGCAAGACTTTGCCCCTCATTTTTTGAACAAGCTATCAGGAAGGACCATTTCCTAAAGAAGAACATTGTGCTTGGAAAAGCAGAGGAACACTGAAAAAGAGGAAGACCCTCAATGAGATAGATTGACACAGTGGCAACAACAACGGGCTCAAATCTAACAATTGTGAGGATGGCACAGGACCAGGCAGTGTTTTGCTCTGTGCTGCATAGAGTTGCTATGAGTAGGAACCAACTTGTAGTCCCTAGCAACACTAACAGCAAATTATCTTTTAAAAACTTAGTGATTAATATAAATAATACCAGTTGCTATTGAGTAGATTCCAATTCATGGTTACCTTGTGCATGTCAGAATATAATTTTATTTTTTCAATGAAATTTCAATGCTTGAATTTTTGGAAGTTGATCACAAAGCCTTTTTTCCAAGGTAGCTTTGGGTGGATGCAAAGCTACAACTTTTGTTTAGCAACAAAGCTTGTTAACTCAGTATTATCTAACCAGCATTCGTGTATTGAGCATTTATTATATGCCGGGCACTCTCCTAAGTTCTTTTTATGGATTAATCTTATTAACTCATATGAACTCTAAGACCACACTTTGAGTAAGTACTATAATTATCTTCACTTACAACTGAGCAATCTGAGGCACACACCGCTCAAGGTCTCAGCTCACCAGACCCTGACCTGGGATTGTAGCTGGCAGTCTAGCTCCACAGCCTGTGCTACTAAGCACTGTGAAACAAATGTGATCTTTCAACATAATTTATTGTTATATTACAACAATAATAAATAAAGACAAAAACATGCTACACCTAGATAATAAAAGTTACAAGGTTTTTCCCTCATATGTATTGAAATTAATAAATCATACATATTTTCTTTTTTAATTTGATATGAATTCCGTGAAATGTATATTTTGAAAGATGTTACTAGGGAGTTTTAATTGAGCTCAAGGGAACTAAAAAAGTTCTCAGAATAAGTAGATAATATCCATCTAATATTTTTCCATTTCTAAGATGCCTGTGCCTTTATTACACATTAGCATAAGCCGGTTCAAATAATGTTCACTGTATTCATTGAACTTCTCATGGATAAGCACATGGAACTCAGAGTGATGTCTCTATTCTCTGCTTCAGTTTCTTATCTGTCATCTTGAACACACTCCTACCAGACTCTCAGCCCAAATCTGGCCCTGAAATTGCTCTGGTCAAGCTAAGTCTTAAGCCCAGAGGTCAAACCCATATCATAATTAGTTTTCAACTAATTATCAGCATTTGATCTGGTTTTCTACTCTTTCCCTTTTGAAGCATTTTCTTTGCTTGGCTTCTGGCATCTTACAATGTTGGTTCTTTCCTTCCTTACTGGATGCACCTTCTAAATGCTCTTTTTGGACGCTCTTTATCTTCTACACCCCTGGCTCTTTAATATTACTCCACAAACTACAACTCTTCCTATGTTTTCTCTGCTTTATCCACATTTGCTTCCATAGTTTAAATAATACATGCCAAAAGAAACAGCAAGATGATGGACTAGGCAGAAAGGCTGTTTGGACACTTTCCAGCAAAGATATGGATAACCAAATAAAACAGATGTAGATGATAATCCTGAAACTCTTCGAGCTTCAAATGAAGGGATTGAGAAGTGGATTGAATGCTTACTAGGAGAAAGAGCTGATCAAACACAGCAAATAAAGGAGAGATTGGTGATATGAGGCAGCAACCAGATAGGCACAGATATCTTGAGCTTTTGTGAGCTGCTTTAGAGATAAGAAAACATATCAGTATTGCAGAAACATACCTGTGGCTTGCAGAGACAAAGGTGCAATTTTTAAAATGTTCCCTACACTCCTTTAGTGACAAGACGCAAGACTGGAACCCACCTGTGTACACCCAGGAAAGCTTCCACTCTCCTGGATGTCAGAACTGCACAGAAATAACACTGAGGTTGTTGTTGTTGTTGTTAAGTGCCATCGAGTCGGGTCCGACCCATAGCGACCCTGTACAGGGTTTCCGAGGGATGGGCCCCTTAAAGCAGGGAGCTGTCAGCATTGATCCTGTTTGGGCAGTCCCTACTCCAAATCTGAAGAGAACCACACAGAAAAGAAACTGCTAAATTGTGCTATGCTGTGGTCATCTTGAACTTCCACTGATGACTTTGAAGGAAATAGGGCAGTAGGTGGCACAGAAGCATATTGCTTATTGGTGGACATAAAGGGGCAATATTTTAATTTTTCACTTTTTTCTTGTACCCTACATTACCCTGGTGACCTAGAGGTGTGGTGGGTACCCATCCACCTATACTTGCAGACAATCTCCTGCTCTCTGAGCTTTTGAAGTCATATCAAAGTGGGTGGGGAGCTAACAGTACCAACTCCAGGCAGCACCTGAAATCAAGTGTGACCTATTCCAGACATGCCACACTGGTTCCGGTCAATTCGAGATTAAAAGACCTCTCATCCTGATGGAAATACCCCGATACCCCAGGTGCTTTGGAGTCTGCATGAACTACTTTTGGATTGGGTATCAAGAACAGACAATACCTGGCCCTACAGGAACTGCAAGGGTTGAGTGTTACTGTCTTATGTCTGGTAGGACAACTCAGAATCATCTACTCTCTGGGAATGGTACCTACTTTTTTTTTTTTTTTCCTTTAACTGCTTTTTGTGTCTTTATTCTTCCTCCCTAACTTTTGTGTCTCTTGTATTTTTTCTATCTCCTGTTTCATTTTTACTTTTTTTTATTCTGCTTCTATTTCCCAACTGCTGATGCTTCTTGATTTTTTATTATTTTTCTTCTCTTTCTTGTTTGTCTATTTATTCTTACCACTCTTTGGTCTGTTCCTTTTACTCATTCATATCCCTAATTGTATATAGATCATTTTCTTTCTTTTAATTTTCTCTTTTTATTATTTTTTTCCTCTTCCTATCTTCTCTCTTTGGTGTTTATATAATTTTGTTAGCTGTTTCTTGTTTTGTTTTTTTCTTTTCTTTTTTAGTTGCTATTGATAGTTGGTTTGTATTTGCTCCCCCTCTTTCTTGTGTGTGTTTTGTCATCTTGCCTCACATGACAGGAGACATCATCTGCAGCCATATAGGCCAGCCTCAACTGTATCCTCTATAACCCTCTATTGTGCAAGAGCCAATGCTAGCTGTTATACTGGATCAAAAACAAACATCAGCCAAATTTGTCCTAAACAGAACTGCATGAGCAGAGAACAGAAAATGGTACACACACTCATCTCCTTATCACACCCACCAAGAGGCAGTTGGTGAGTGCCAAAGAATATAGTAATATACAATCAACTTAATGCAAGTACAACATCATAATGTCTTAAAAGCAGCAGAGAATTTCTGTTCACATGAAAAACAAGATAGAGTGGCTCATGAAGTGACCAAGAGGCAGAGCTAGGAAACATTTTTGAGGAAAAAAGGCATTGGAACTACCTGAAAAATAATTCAAGAGAATGATTTTATTATTATTTTTATTTAGGTAAATCCAAAGGATTGATTTAAAGGTAAAAGAAAACAAGGAAGAATTCAAGATAGCACTACAGGGACAATCAAACAAAATAGATAAAGGACTGGAAGCAAAACAATACCTGCAAATAGAAAACCAGAAGATTAATACTAAGATTTCAGAAATAGACAATACATTGAAAGAACAATAGAGTAGAATTGAACCAATGGAAGCCTGAATTAGTGAATTGGAACTTAAATCTCTCAATACTAGTAAGCTAGAAAGACAATCAGAAAAAAGAATGAAAAAATTCTGAAGAAAACTTAATATTCATGTGGGACAACATGAAGAGAAATAAATTACTGAAGATTGGAATTCCAGAAGGAAGAAACAAAGAAAAGCCCAGAAAAGATATCAAGAGTTGTTGGAAGAAAATTTTCCTAATATCATGAAAGAGGAGAAGATGACCATTCAAAAAGCTGAATGAACTCCAAAGAGGATAAACCCCAAAAGAAAATCACCAAGACATATTATAATCAAACTCAGAGTCTAGGAAAGAATCCTGAAAGCAGCTACAGAAAAGAGAAAAGTTAAGGAGAACCAATAAGTTTAAGCTCTGATCTTTCAACAGAAACCATGAAAGCAAGAATGCAGTGGAAAAACATACATAAAACTCTGAAAGGAAAAAAAAAAGCCAAACAAGAATCATATGTTGTTGTAGTTAAGTGCCATCAAGTCAGTTTCAACTCATAGTGATCCTGCATAGGGTTTTTGAGGAGCAGCTGTAGAGATTAGACACAGTTAGCAGTCCAGTTCTTATCCTACTGTGTTACACCAGAACTAAAAATCATATACCCGGCAAAATTGTCCCTCAAATATAATGGCAAAATTAGAACATTTCCAGATAAACAAAAAATATTAAAGAAATTTGTAAAATCCAGACCAATATTACAAAAAATACTAAATAGAGTCCTTTGGACTGAGAACCAACAACAGCAGACAACAACCACATGTAATTATATAGTTTTTAGAAAACATAACCTACCCAAACTACCACAGATTGAAGTGAAAAACTGAAAGAGACCTATAACTAAAGAAGAAATTGATAATGTAATTTAAAATCTCCCAGCGACAACAACAATGAAAAAAATCCAGGCCCAGACAGCTTTGGTGAATTATACCAAACATTCAGAGAAGACCTGCACCAAGTCTTCTTAAACTATTCCAGAACATATAAATGAATAGAACATGGCCAAATACATTTTATGGAGCAAGCATAAGAGTCACACCAAAACCAGGCAGAGACATCACTAAGGAAGAAAATTATTGTCCAGTATCCCTCATGAACATAGGTGCAAAAATTCTCATCAAAATTCTAAAGTCTAAAGAATTCTAAAATATTTCAAAAATATAATACATCATTACCAAATGGGATTCATTTCAGGGATGCAAGGATGGTTTAGTGTTAGAAAAACAATCAACGATATAAAGAAAGAGAAAAAGAGTCATATGATCAGCTCAATTGATCCAGAAAAGGTATTTGACAAAATCCAATATCCATTCCTGATAAAAAAATGCTCAACAAAGTAAGAATTGAAGGGAAATTACTCAACATTATTAAGAACATATACACAAATCCAACAGCCAACATCACTCTTAATGGAGATCAACTGAAAGCATTCCCTTTGTTAACAAAAACCACACAAGGATGCCCTTTGTTATCACTTCTATTCAATGTTTTGTTGGGAGTCTTAGTCAAAGCTATAAGGGAATCAAGGAAAATTAAAGGCATCCAAATTGGCAAAAAGGTAAGCATTATTTGCAGATGATATAATCCTACACATAGAAAATTCCAAAGAATCAACAAAAAAATTAAGGGAAGTCACTAAAAGACTCAGCAAAGTGACAGAGTTCAAAATCAGTTGACTCCCTCTACATTAATAAAGACAGTTCTGAAAAAGGAATTAGGAGAACAATACAACTTACAAAACCCACCCCAAAAGTGAAATACTTAAGAATACATCTAATCATAAAAACAAAACAACTATACAAAGAAAACTATAAAACACTACTACAAGAAACCAAAAGATACCTTGAAAAAAAATTAAAGATTATACTATGTCCATGGATAGGAAGACTTAACATTGTGAAAATGTCAACACTAACAAAAGAAATCTACAGAAATAATGCAATCCCAATCCAGATTCCAATATCATTCTTTAAAAAGATGGAAAAAAATCATTCCTAACTTTAAAGAGAAAGGAGAGAGAACTTGGATAAACAAAGCACTACTGAAGAAGAATAGTGTTGGAGGAGTCTCACATCCTAGTTTCAAAATTTACTACACAGTTACAGTGGTCTAAACATCCTGGTACAGGTACAACAAAAGATACATATTTCAATGGAACATAATTGAGAACCCAGAAGTAAATCCATCTACAGACAGTCAGTTGATCTTTGATAAAGGACCAAAACATATTAAATGGGATAAAGTTAGTCTCTATAACAAATGGTGCTTGTAAAACTAGAAATCCATTTGCAGGCAAATGAAACAAGTCCCATATCTCACACCATATAGAAAAAGAAATTCAATGTGGAGTAAAGACCTAAATCTAGAAATATCATTAATGAAAAAAATTAGGAACAAACTTAGGGGCTCTAATACATAGTATAAATACACTATCAGTCATTACTAAAACAGACTAACAGCAGAAGACAACATAGGTGATTGGGACCTCATAAAAATTAAACATTTATGTGCATCAAAATATTTTACCAAAAGAGTAAAAAGGGAGCCAATAGACTGGAATTTTTTTTTTTTTTTTTTTTGAAATGACATATCAGAAAAGCCACTAATATCTAAAATTTATAGAAAACTGCAACACCTCTACAAGAAAAAGATAAACTACCCAATTAAAAAATGGGCACAGGACATGAACAGACTCTTCACCAAGGATGACATTCAGGCAGCTAAAAATGATATTAAGAAATGTTCATGATGATTAGCCATTGTTGCTGTTGTTGTTAAGTGCCATTGAGTCAGCTCTGACTCATAGCAACTCTGTATAGGGTTTTCAAAGAGTGGCCAATGAGTTTGAAACACCAATCTTGTGATTGAAACCAACCTTTTGGTCCAGTGCTTATTTTACAGCACCACACCAGGACAGATGCAAACCATCTCGCACAAGCCTTAATAAAGTTCAGAAAACACCCAATGTTGGTGAGGACATGGAGAAATTGGGACCCTCTTACTTTGCTGGTAGGACTGTAAAATAGTTTGCCCACTGTGGAAAACCATATGGTGCTTCCTCATAAAGTTGGAAATAAAAACACTGTATGATCCAGGAATTCCTATGTTTGGTATATATCCACAAAAGTATGAGCCAGGACACGAGTAGATACATGCACACTGATGCTTATCACAGCACTATTCACAACAGCAAAAGAGATGGAGACAGCCTACGTATCCATCAAAGGAATATTGGATAAATAAACTTTGATACATACACACAATGGAGTACTATGCAATCTTAACGAATGATGAATGTGTGAAACACCGCATAACATGAATGAACCTAGACTATATTATGCTGAGTAAAATATGCCAATCACAAAAGAACTATATTGTATGAAATCATTATTATAAAAACTCAAATAAAGATTTTAAAACATTAAGAACATTCTTTGATGATTACCAGGAGTGGGAGGGAAGGGACAATAATTCACTGGCTAAAGGGTTGTTGTTCAGTGCTATTGAGCCAGTTATGACTCATAGCAACCCAGGATAGGGTTTCCAAGAAGCATCTGGATAATTTGAACTGCCAACTTTGAGGTCTAGTGTGCTATCCCACAGTGCCACACTACATGTTAATTTGGTGGCAGGGTAGGGAATATACAAGAAGGGGGAGAGCAATATACAAGAAGAGGAAGGTTTGAAGAAAATTAAGGAAGATAGGAGAAGACACAGGAAGATACGCAAAGGCTCAAGAAGATAGAGATAAATAGTGATATATACACAACCTTGGAACAACCATATTCTATGGACAGAGACACAGGCTGAATGGCTATGAGAGGCTACCCAGTTAGTCTGTGAATGGGTATGTGGTATATATAAATGTATGTATCATTTATATATATCACAAATAAATAAGAGTTTTAAAGAGGATATTTGTACATGGGTAACCACAGGTAGAGACACTCTGGTGGCGTAGTGGTTACGAATCGGGCTGCGAACCGCAAGGTCAGCAGTTCGAAATTACCAGCTGTTATGCAGGAGAAAGATGAGGCTTTCTGCTCCCGTAAAGATGCACAGCCTCGGAAACCCTGTAAAAGGTCGCTATGAATCGGAACCAACTCCATGGCACATAACAACAACAACAACAACAACAGCAACCACAGGAAGGAAGCAGGACAGTTGTTGTATAGAGGGACCTGCAATCGTTGAGGGGAAACAAAGTGTGTGATCTGTTGAATATAAAACTGATGATCCTGTCTGAAAACCTTCTCAATGCCTCTAAATATGTATCACCATCCCAGAGGTCACTGGGGAAAGTTTTCATATATCCAGTTTCTCTTGGAGAGCCCATCTGTATGTCTAATAGTCATCATGGTCCTAGAATTTCAGAAAACAAATCCTGGCTTTTGCTCCCATAGTTTTTTATGGGTTAACTAACACAGTAGCTTCAACAATGGGCTCAAACATAATGATTGTGAGGATGGATAGCACAGGGCAGTGTTTTGTTCTGTTGTGCTTAGTGTTGCTATGAGTTGAAGCTAACTCAAAAGTGCTTACCAACAGCAACATGCTTTTCATGCAATCTTGCCCATCCTAGTGAATGAATCTATCCTTCCAATTGCTTAGTCTAGCTCTAAAGCAAGTGTTCCTAGCCACATTAAATTGCAAACATCTTTAAAAACCTCCTGAATAAAATATAAACATATAGATAATTAATATAAAATAAATAAACATTGAAACTAGTAACACTTCATTTCTCTAGGACAAAAACTGACAACATAGAAATATGTTCTCAATTAAAAATACTCTAACTTATTTTAATATGAAATCAAAGTACCAATTAAACTCATGACTCCAAAATGTCAATTCTTTATTAGAAGAATGCAAATAGAACATGTATTCAGCTGCCTATAAATGCCATTTTACCTTTACAACCTACGCTTGTGAGCATGCAAGTTATTTGAAGATAGAAGCTTCTATGTTGCCTTCATTTAGAGATTATCTAAAACAGGGCCTCTCATACATGGCTGTCACACAATAAGTATTTGTGAAATAAATAAAAAATTGTTACAATAATAAGAAAATAGATTTGAAGAAAAGGATAATTTATGACAAATATTGCATGGTATTTAAATATATTAAGACATTTTGTCTTAAAGAATTGATATGCAAATAATAATGGATTATTCAAGGTTACAAGAGAAATAAGGTTGGCCTGATTAATTTCCAGTCTCTACCTACTTTGTTATTGCACAAACAATGGAATACTAATGTATACTATAAAATCTAAAACTTCTAATGGAGTATATTCTACTGGTAAATACTGTGTCTCTGTACTGTATATCTGTGATCTATTGAGCGTATCATAAATTCAGTGCTCTCCTATATGAATTTATATTTATGATAAAAAATATGAATATTTATATGGAGTTCCTGGATGGTACAAACCGTTAACATACTTGGCTGACATGATAATCAGAAGGTAGGAAGTTTAAGTCCACTTCAGTATACTTCCAAAAACTTCAGCTACTGAAAACCCAATGGAACAAAGTGTACACTGATAAAAATGAGATGAGCATGAATTGGTATACACTTGAAAGCAACTGTCTTTTAGCATTTACAAACCATCTTTCTGTGACGTGATGAGAATTTTTTTGACTGCACAAAATATTTTGCTGAAAAGTATGAAGGAAAACCATGCTTAGCATTTCTCAAGCTGAAAGAATGAAAGAAAAATTCAAGCCTTGAGCTGTAATATTGTAACATTGAAGGATTCAATAGGCAAAATATTGAATGATGCTGGAATCATCAAAAAAACAAACAAACAAAGAAAACGCTGAAAGAACACATAGGGTCACTGTGACAAAACTGTTGATATTCAACAATCTTAAGAGGTACTATATGGTCAAGAACTGATGATATTTAAGGAATAAGTTCAAGCTACACTGAAGGCACTAGAAAAAAAAGACTTTAGGAATTGATGAAATACAAATAGAAATATTTCAACAAATTAATGCAGGGCTGGAATTGCTCGCTCATCTACGACAATATATTTGAAAGATAGCTACCTGACAAAATGAATGGAAGAGATCCATATTTGCCCCCATTCCAATGAAAGTTGGCCCCCAAAATGTGGAAATCATCGAACAATATCATTAATATCACAAGAAAGTAAAATTTTACTGATGTGCCAATCCATCTCACTGGGGATTTCCTCTTTTTTGCTGACCCTCCACTGTACCAAGCATGATTTCTTTCTCTAGAGACTAGACCTTCCTGGTAATACATCCAAAGTACGAGAGACAGACTCTCACAATCCAGGCTTCTAAGGAACATTCTGGCTGTACTTCGTTCAACACAGATTTGTTTGTTCTTCTGGCAGACTTTTACTATTCTTCTCTAACCCTGTATCACAAATTCATCCATTCTTCTATGGTCTTCCTTGTCATTGACAGACTTTCACATGCATGTGAGGTGACTTAAAATGCAATGGCTTGGATTAAACACACCTTAGTTAGAAACTACCAGTTGTTCTGCGGGAGAAAGATGAGGCTTTCTGTTCCTGTAAAGATTTTCAGCCTTGGAAACCCTAAGCAGGGTCACTGTGAGTCAAAATCGACTCCACGGTAATTAACAACAATAATTCTTAAACTGATATCTTTGCTACTGAACACTTTAAAGAGGTCTTGTGAAGCAGGTTTTCCTAATGGAATACATATTTGAATTCTTGATTTCAACTTCCATAAGTGTTGATTACGCATTCGAGTAAAATGAAGTATTTGACAACTTCAACCTTTTCTCCATTTATCATGATGTTAGTTATTGGTCCAGTGATGAGGAACTTTGTTTTCTTTGCACTGTGGTGCAATCCATACTGAAAGCTATGGCTTTTTATTTTCATCAGTAAATATTTTAAGTCCTCTTTGCTTCCAGAAAGCAATGTTGTATCATCTGCATTTCACAGGTTGTTAATGAATCTTCCTCCATTCCTGATGCCTCATTCTTTGTATAATCCAATTCCTCAGAATATTTACTCAGCATGCAATTAAGTAAGTATGGTGAAATATACAACGCTGGTGTACACCTTTCCTGATTTTAAATCATACAGTATTCCCTCCTTTGCCCTTTACAACAGACTGTCACTCGGTCTATGTACAGATGCCTCATGAGCAAAATAAAGTGTTCTGGAATACCTATTGATTGTTATCCATAGCTTGTCATGATCCTCACAGTCAAAAGTTTTTGCAAAGTCAATAAAGCTCAAATAAGTATCTTTTGGGTATTCTCTGTTTTCAGTCAAGATACATCTGATGTCGGCAGTGATATCCCTCACTCCACATCCTTTTCTGAATCAGGCTTCAATGACTGATATTTCCCTGCTGGTGTACCATTGCAACTGCTTTTAAATTATCTTCAGCAAAAATTCATTTGTTTGTGATATTAATGATATTGTTCTGACTTATGCATTCCATTGAGTGACTTCTCTTTGGAATGGGCACAAATATGAATTTCTTCTAATCATTTAGCAGGCAGTTAGTTGTATTCCAAATTTCTTGGCAAAATGAGTAAACAT
>NW_006408669.1:1254559-1256209 GCF_000296735.1 Chrysochloris asiatica
ATTCAATGTATTTTAGCCTTTTGTCAAAGATCAGTTGGTTGTAGGTGTGGATGTGTTAATTTCTGGATACTTTATTGGCAATTTCTTTTCAGTACCGTAACTCTGTGTATATCTTTCACCTTCTTTTGGTGCTTCCTGCATTCTTCAATATTTTACCACAGGCGAGTGGTAGAAAATCAGGTCATGTTTCAGTAAGAGGACGCGAAAACACTTACTAGAAAAAGATGAAAGACTACAGCTTTCAATAGATAATCAATTCATAACAAAAATCCTCACAACTCATCCAGTAAGTAACATCATAATAAATAGAGAAAATATTGATGTGCTCAAGGACTTCATTTTGCTTGGTTCCATAATCAAGAAATCAAATGACTTACTGAGCTGTTCAACTCTGTTGCAAAAGATCTCTTTAAAGTTTAAAAAGATGCTATTTTGAAGATTAATGTGTGTCTGACCAAAATCAGGGTATTTTCAATTACCTCATATGTATGTAATAGTTGGACAATGAATAAGGAAAACTTAAGAATTATATTTATAATCCAGTGCTTATCACACAGTGCCTGCAGCACTCCTGTCCTCTAGTTACTCAACAGTTTTTCCTACTCAAGCCTAGGTTTGTCTCTTTACAGATGTGTTGTGTTCACAGGCATTAAGTCTGAGTATAATCTGAGCTACAGACAAAGACAGGCAGAATACTCTTCTACTCACCTGTTGCTGCTGGCATATGTTGAATGCCTAGGAGTCTCTTAGTTAAGAAAAACATCTGCTTCCCAGATGTTTCCTTTGACTTATGGTGATAGTAATCAACATTATTTCTTTGATGTCCAATAGCATGAAACCTACATAAAAACATTTGTTCATCTGCCTATGAATTCATTTGTGTATATTAAATCTTTGTATTTTACTCAGGGTCATCAATGGGGAAAATCAAAATCCAATCACCTTGTGTTTCCCTAAAGATTGAAAACAATAAAAATAAACCAGTTATCCAAGTTTTCACAAAAAGAGTAGAGAAAAAAGCACCAGCTTTGCTGAATATTGTTAAGTGTCAGCAGAAGTCACATTGTAAAATATTTTGTGTTCTAAGGTTAACCATTACTTATATTAATAAAGTATTCCATCCAGAAGGCAGGGCTAAATTGAAATGTGCATGTAAATTAGTAATCAACTTGAAAAATAAAGAAGCAACTCAATCCCAATTAGATGAAGGAATTTGCCCAATGCTTTCTTGGAGTTTTCCCAAATTATTCATAGCAAAATTTGTTTTTGCTTTAAGTACTTCAAAGCAGAGTCTCAAATTAAACCATGAAACAATGAAATAAATTGAATTGGAAACCTATTCAACAATTATGTCAACTAATTTTTTTTCTTACATTGAAGATATATGTAGGTGCTATACATTTTCACTTTCTTATTTTAGAAAGTTCTTACAGCGTATTATGGATTTTTTTTTAAAATAAAAAAAGATAGCTTGTGGAACCAAAAATAATAACAAAAGCCTTTCTCTATCTGGGAGTCCTGGTGTGGCACTGTGGATTAATGCACTAGACTTCAAAGTCAGTTTGATTTGCAAGGTTCGTGGTTCAAGATCACCAATTGCTCCTATCTATCTATCTATCTATCTATCTATCTATCTATCTATCTATCTAT
>NW_006408669.1:1258269-1262854 GCF_000296735.1 Chrysochloris asiatica
AAAAATTGAAATTTTTTCAAGAAAGTGAGGCGGCACAAGAGGCACTCACTCATCTCTGCTGGAGAAAGATGAGATTTCCTGCTCCCAAATAGATTTTAAAAGCCTCAGAAACACTATACAGGATCACTATAAGTAGGAATCAACTTGATAACATTTAACAAACTACATCTCTATCTACACTCTCAAATAAGGGTATGATGTATGGAATGCACAGTGACACTTTAAAAAAAAAAAAAAAAACTTTTTAAAGACACAAACCTTTCTTGAAACTGCATCGAATATTTGTGATGTATTAGAATCCTCACTTGAGATTTCACCTTTATCATGTGTCAATTCCTTTTTCTGATGTAGCTCTGTAGTATAAGTGCAAGACTGCAAGATTGGTTTGAACCACAATATTGGTGGTTCAAACTCACCAGTAGCTCTTGAGAAACCATATTCTCAGTGGCTATGAGTCAGAACTGACTGAAGGCACTTAAAAACAACATGATTCTGTAGAAATTAGGTACTTCTACATCTCTTAGAAACTTTGGTGCTAGAGTATGTGATTCCATAGTTTATTGCATGTACTTTAATTTTGATTTCTCCATATGTACTTATGGTGGTGGTGGTGATTATGTGCTGTGGAGTTGGTTCCAACTCATAGCAACCCTGTATAGGGTTTCTGAGGCCGTAAATCTTTACTGGAGCAGAAAGCTTCATCTTTCTCTCACAGAACCATTGGTAGTTTCAAATTGCTGACCTTGAGATTAGCAGTCCAACTCGTAACCACTATGCTGCCAGAGCTCGTACATGTACTTATGTGATCCCATATTTGTGTGCAGATGTGTTACAGTAAGTTAAAATGAAAACTCACATTGAAACTTTTAAGTTGGTACAAAGGCTACTGAGATCTAAGATTGTATGCTTTGCTTTCTTATGTCCTACATATCACCTTCAATTGTATAAACATCTCTTTTTTATCCAGCGTAGGAGATGGTGGGTGAGAAGAATATCAAATAGGGTGGTGGTGGTGGTGGTGGTTATGTGCCATGAAGTCAGTCCCGACTAATAGTCACCCTGTATAGGGTTTCTGAGGCTGTAAATCTTTATGGGAGCAGAAAGTCTCATCTTTATCCTGTGGATATCAGTAGTTTTGAACTGCTGACCTTGAGGTTAGCAGCCAAACTGTAACCACTACACTACCAGAAGTCCTTATCATCTAGGACATCACCTGTGAAATCAATGAGAAGAGAGTATTCCACTTTACCATCCCCCCACCTACCCTGCTCCAGTCAGTGTTGCCTGCTCTCCCGAGTGCTCCAGGAATAGGGTACTCCATCTTATTCCTTGAAAAAGAGTGTATAAATACAAGGATTCTTCAAAATGTTTGTGGAACAATAAAATTGGGGGGAAAAAAATGAGAAGGTGTGTTAACCATAGGGGAAATCAAATTTAAAACAATCAATTATAACTTTTATTTTCAGTTCTTTTAGGTTTTGAGGGGAAGGGCATGAAGTAATATAGAAATTAAGTATGATAACTGCTAATTATAAATATTTTAAGTAAAACAGAAAGTTTATTAAAAAATTCCAGTATTAATTAATTCCATGTCTCCATGAACTTTTTGAAGGCCCCTTGTATAGAATGGTCTCTAATTCTTCAGTGAAAGGAGTTCTGGGGCTATTGTGATAAAAGCACTCAGTTGCCAACTAAAAGGTCAGCAGTTCAAACCCACTAGTAGCTCTGCTTGAGAAAGATGTGTAGTCTGCCTCGGAATGAGTTCCAGCCTTGGAAATGCTCCAGGAAAATTCTGCTCTCTCCTATAAACCGTAGGAGTCGGAATCAACCTAACAGCAGTGGAGAGTGCTGCTAACTCTTCAATAAACATCATTTCTTAATGTATTTGTTTTTCAGAGGCAAACTTTCTAGTCTAATTTCTTTATTTCAAAGTAAATTTATATTAATATGAACTCTACAGCACTCATGATTAGAATCTCTCTGGTAGTGTAGTAAGTTATGCATGGGGCTGTTAATTACAAGGTCAGCAGTTTAAATATAGTAGCCACTCCAATAGACAAAGATGAGATTTTCTGCTCCCAGAACCTATAACCCTATACAGAGTTACCATGAGTTGGAAACTACTCAACTTCACATAACCACCACCACCACCACCAATCTTCCTGAGATAACATCTAAGATTGTTGGATAAGTAAAGCAGTAAAAGACATAAAGACAAAATATAAAACTGCAGAAGTTTTTGTTTTTTATTCTCGGAATTTTTTTTTTTTTAATTCAACTAGAACTAAGAATGATTTAACAATCATCCATATGTTAGCTCTCAAAATTGACAAGTTAAGTATAGGTCAAATTCATGTAAATCTCTGTGTGTGTTTTAATAACTTTAAAAAATACATAAGTTTCATGTGTGCTTCATAAACTTCAAGAAAAAATGGAATTATATGATAACAGAATTTCTTCCAAACTTTTGAAGTCCCCTTGGATATAATTGCCCTGGTCTATTGCCCTTTCTAGCTTTCTCTGTTCCTTTCTTCTTTCCTTTTTCTGGCACCCTCTGCCTTCCTTCCTTATTTTCTTTTAAAAAATGAAAAATAACAGATAAAGCACAGTTTACTTGTCTCCTGCTTCTGAGACATTGAGGTGTTGTTGTATTTATATTAAATCGATGATTTTATGTTGGTGTATTCTTAGGCACTCTTACCAACTGCCTCCTGATGAGTGTGATTAGTGGATGAGTTTGTGCACCTTTCTCTGCTCCCTGTTTGTGCAACTCAGTTTAGGATAGGTTTGACTCAATGGATGCCAAAGATGTGGCCACATCGGATGCAGGTAAGAGCAGAACTGCCCATGGAAATTCAATTGTTATAGATTGAATTGTGTCGCCCCAAAATATACGGAGTCTTCAAAAAGTTCATGAAAACTGTATATTACGAAAAAAATCCATGCATGGGTTTCAAAACTGTTTTGCATCAAAGGAAACTCATACTAACTTTTTATAACATGTCTTAACAGTATCTAGTTTGAAGTATTAAGAAGGATAAGGCATCAGTTGAATAGAGCTCTTATCATAGCAACATAAATTTGCTAAAATTGAAGCAAGAACAGAAATCAAATTTATATTGAAGTTTTGGTGGAAGAATGGCAAAATCATTGATGCTTTATGAAAAGTTCATGTGATCAATGTACCAAAGCAACCAGCAGTTTTAAGATGGATAACCCATTTTAAGTAAAAAGATAATGTTGAAAATCATTGGGTGTAATGGCTGAGCAGTGACATCAATTTGTGAGAAAACAATTCATCTTGTTTGTGCCCTAATTGAAATGGACTGATGATTAACAGCAGAAAAAATAGTGAGCACTATGGACATCTCAACTGTTTCACCTTACACAATTCTAACTGAAATATCAAAGTTGAACAAACTTCCTGCTTAATGGGTGGCAAAGCTGTTGTTCCCAGACCAGTTGCAGATAACAGCATAACTGTCCATGGAAATTTTAAGCAAATAGGATCAAGATTCTAAAGCATTTCTTGAGCTCTCTCTGCAGATCCTATGCCTGAGGAGACAAACACATTTAACATAGTCTCCTTCTCAAGGATTTCTTTCTACTACTGTCTTGAACATCTTTTCTCTCCTGTACACAATGGCAACTCTTAAGGAACAACTGATTGTATCAGTTGCAGAAGTAGAGTCAACATTTCCAAATAATAAGATTACTGTAGTAGGTCTTGGACAAGTTTGTATGGTATATGCCATCAACATTCTGGGAAAGTCTCTGGCAGAAGAACATGCCCTTCTGGATGCTTTGAAAGATAAATACAAAGGAGAAATGATGGATCTGCAGCATGGGAGCTTATTTCTCCAGAAACCTAAAACTATAGCAGATAAAGATTACGCTGTAATTGCCAATTCAAAGATTGTTGTGGTAAATGCAGATGTTCATCAGCAAGAGGGGGAAAGTTGTCTCAATCTGGTACAGAGGAATGTTAATATCTTCAAGTTCATTATTCTCAGACCTTCAAGTACAGTCCAACAAACATACAAAGAAATGTTCACAATCACTAGCCATTAGAGAGACACAAATCAAAACAACAATGAGATATGATCTCACACCAGCAATAACAGCAAAGATCAAAAAAGTAGAGGACAATAAATGCTGGTGAGGATGTGGAGAGACTGGGACACTCTGCATTGCTGGTGGGATTGCAAAATGGTCCAACCTCTTTGGAAAACAATATGGCGCTTCCTCAGAAGGTTAGAAATAGAAATACCTTATGATCCAGCAATTCCTCTACTTGGTATTTATCCACAAGAAATACAAACCATAACATGAGTAGATTTATACATGTTAATGTTTATAGCAACACTATTTACAATAGCAAAAAGATGGAGACATCCAAAGTGGCCATCAACTGAAGAATGGATAAAGAAACTGTGGTACATAAACACAATGGAATATTATGCTACCTTGAAAAATAACAAGGAAGCTGTAAGCTATCACATAACATGGATGAACCTTGAGGGCATTATGTTGAGTGAAATTAGTCTGTCACAAAACGAGAAATACTGCATAGGACCACTACTGT
>NW_006408669.1:1263347-1270612 GCF_000296735.1 Chrysochloris asiatica
AAGACAAGCAGACCAGCCTGGAGTGTCTAGAAGAACAGAAGATACTTCTTGAAAGAAAGACCGACAGGAAAAATACAAAACAATATCAGCAGTGTGACTACCTACTAAGAGAACAAGCAAATTACTCGCCCAGAAGACATCAAGGCAAGCCGTCAGGTCCACTCAGGGCAAACCCCCTTCCATGATTGAGATTCAATAGGAATACATGAGCAGACATGTTCTCTGACTGGTGAGCACTTTGGTCACTGATAAGGGGAAGTGAGGGAAAAACAGCAATGAAGCTGTGAGCTAAGTTCAACCACGTTCAATACACTCCTGTGAACCCAGGTGGAGACCTGGTTGGCCAGCAGTTTGGAAAGACCTGGGGACTCTTGGGCCCAGAGTCGGTGGCATAGCCATAGAGGACTAGAATGGAGAAGGAAGCATCCAGCTGATAAGAAGAGAGGCATATGCACAAGAACACCCACACTTACAGATAATACCCACCTGACCTGGCTTCAAAGGCTGGATGGTCAGAGGTCAAATAGAAGAAGATAAGAGGAAAACAAGAGTAATCTGATACAATTCGATGAACCTATAGATGTAGTAACTGAAAAGAGGGAAAAAATCTTTACAGCGAGGATCATTCCCACCCCCTCAATACATAGGGTAGACAGGGATGGGCAACTTGGACATTGGCTATATAAAATGTGTATGTGTGTGGGGAGCGGGGGAGGGTTATGTAAGCAAGAAGTGACTGGCTTACAACCTTTCAAGATGGATCCTAGATCCAGAGGGCACAGGGGAATGTAGAATTTCTACTGATTCGTATCCAATCTGTCTGGATGGCACTGATGAAAGGAGATGCGGATAGGTCTCTTGTGATACAATAGTGAATAAATGTTATCAGGACTGAATGTGAGGGTTAGAAATGTAAAGGTAGATGTTTTGCAGCAAAAGGAGGAGAGTGGTTGACTTTGTAGTACAGAAGCAGAGGACCCTGGGACCATCAAGGGAGAAGAGCGGAGTGCAGGACCCTATCCAGAGAAATACTGATGCCAGAGATGGAGGCAAAGATGATGACATAGAGAGATGGAGCTGATGGGGACTCTAGACCCAGAGAGGAAGAAGAGCTGTGTGCTGACTACCAGGGGTAGGCTTGCGGGGTATACCATTTGGTCGGTTGATGATGCATGGATGGGAATGTAACCTTGGCAATGTAACAGTACAGTATACAATAGGATTAATATAAAGCTAATGTTCTCCCATGTAAACGATCACATAATTCACAATAAAACAGTTAAAAAAAAAAAAAAAAAAAAACCTCACAAAAACAAACGAACAAAAAAATACATCAGTCAAGTTGGTTCCATCTCGAACACAAAATGTAGAAAGGTATATGCTACATGGAACTTGCCAAGAACCAAGGAAGACTAGGGCTACAGAAGCTGAAAACAGAGAATCTTCCCGTAAAGTCAGTGACCTAAATTCAAACTTCTAGTCTCCTGAATGGGAAGAAAATACATTTCTGATCTTTAAAGCCACCTACATGTGTTATTTGCAGGGCTGCAATATTAGGAGAGGGCACTTAACAACAACAAATGATAGCTAGTATGCAAATTTTATGGTGATTATTACATTCTTACTGTATTTGGTCATAGTCAGGTTCTTTCAACATGAAAAGATATCATTAGAAAGAAGGAAAGAAATATTAAATACATACTTCTATTCTATGAGTTAATAGATATTCCTCTTATTGGAGCACTAGCGTCACTACAGGAAAAGTATTTAACTGCTAATCACAAGGTCAACAGTTCAAGTCCAGCAGCCACTTCACTCAAGAAAAATGAGGTTTTCTGCTCCCATGAAGATCTAAAGCCTTGGAAACAGGTTTGCTGAGTCAAAACTCACTCAACGGCAGCTAACAACAAGAAGAACAATAAACTCTTAGTTGTTAAGTGCCATCGAGTCGGTTCTAACCCATAACGACCCTGTACAGGGTTTCCGAGGCTGTAAATCTTTATGGGAGCAGAACGTAAATCTTTATGGGCACTTCCCCTCCACACCACTTGGAGCAGCAGGGGGCACCAAGGCCCTCTGAATGGGACCTGTCCCTGTGCCCACAAGGTAGGACAAAGCATCTAGGCCCAGCTGTGAAGAATGCAGTGTGAGTAGACCGGCTTCCCACCACAGAGCGAAACCACATTGCAACCAGGCAGTCACTGTTCCCAGGGCCCACCCCAGAGCCACACACCAATTCTACATGCCCCCTGGGTATCAGTTGACTGGCCTCAGCACAAAAGGAGTCCACCTTTTGTATGTGTGCTACCACATCATTTGTGATTCATATAATAAATTTATTACTCTTGAAAAAACAACAACAACAACAAAAAAAAAACTGCTGGTAGTTTCAAACTGCTGGCCTTAAGGTTCACAACCCGATTTGTAACCAAACTCTTATTAAGTGTGTCCTATTTCTTATAGTCCTGGTATGCTGCTGTAGGATAAACATGGATTGCAAGGTCATTTGAACAGCAAGGTCAGCCAGTCAAACTCATCATTCGCTTCTCAGAAACCCTATACAGGGTCGCTAAGAGTCAGAATTGACTTGATGGCACTTAACAACAACAACATATGGCAGGAATGACAGATAGATGGTTTTGTTTTGATTGTCGCATACTTAAATTGACCGTGGGAGAAGGTTATTTAATCTTCACTTTTCAGAAGCAGAAGTAAAGGCACATGATGTTAAGTGACTCCACCAAAGGGCTTAGCTAGTGGGGACCTGATTTCAGTCTAAATCTGCCTGACATATAAACCTCCGCACCTAGCTAAGCTATACTGTTCCTTCTATCACCAAATGTGAGTCCAAATTTTATACTCTTCCTCAAATTCTGTACCAGGTAGTAATTACTATAAAAATCATGTTTCTATGTCCTGGTGGGGTTCTGTGGGATAATGCACTAGACCACAAGGTCAGTTGGAACCGCAAAGTTGGAGGTTTAAATTCACCCAGTTTAAATTCACCTTGAAAACGCTGTACAAGGTAACTACGAGTCAGAATTGACTCGACAGCACTTACAAACTACAATATACAATTTAGCATTTCCTATTTTAAGAGGAAGTTTAAATTTGATTTATTTTATTTAATACCCTAAAAAATCAATTTTGACAGTTGGTATATTTTAATATTTATACTGCAGTTTAAAATTTGACTAAAATACAATCTGAGACAGGATTTGGCTGATGTACTGAAGTTTCAATGTGAAAAGGGAATTTTTCACAATTCAAAACAATTGCTTTAGCCAGATTCATTTTCAAAAATATTAAAACCAATATTTACTGGCTTGGGTTACTTTCCTCATAGGACATATCTAAGTTAAAATAATAATTTTGGCAAGGGATTAGCTCATAACATAGTCTAATTGCCATTTGGCATTTTGAATATATTTGAGATATTGAATTTTTTTGTTTGCTTTTTGTTATTTATTTATTTTTCTATGACACACTGAATACTCACAACACCTGCATAGTATGTATTATCTACAAAACGTTTTTGACTAATTTGACTCAGCAGGACACAAAGGAAGCTTATGTTATAGCGTATTTAGCTGGTCAAATACCATTGAATTTGATTTCCCAAAGCTGATCAGCCAGTCTTATTTTTCTATGACTCTAAAGTATATCCAATAAGGAACTCTGGTGGCATAGTGGTTACAAGTGGGACTGCTAACCTCAAGGTCGAAAGTTCAAAGCTACCAGAGGTTCCATGGGAGAAAGATGAGGCTTTCTGCTCCTGTAAAGATTTATAGCCTCGGAAACTCTATACAAGATCACTATGAGTCAGAACTGACTCCACGGCACACCACCACCACTATCACCAATGTATATCCAATAGGATTTTTCCTTTAAATAATGTTTAAACATGTTAAGTCATATGAGGCACTTGCTGTTGTTGTTAAGTGCCTTCAAATAGGTTTTGACTCATATTGACCCTGTATAGGGTTTCCAAGGAGCAGCTGGTGGGTGTCAATGCCAGACCTTGTGGCCAGCAGTCCAGCGTTTATCATGTAGTACCACACCAGTACTCCACATAAAGTACTAGCACAGATAATTATTTTTCCAGATAGATATATCTGTAGTGGTTAAGTGCAGTCAAGTCAGTTTTGTGACCCATAACGATTCTGCATAGAATAAGGGTTTCTGAGGACTGACCGCTGGGCTTGAAATGCCAATATTGTATTTAGCAGTCCAGAGTTTATGTGTATATATGTATATGTATATGTGTATATATATATATATGTATATGTATATGGAGCTCTGGTAGCATAGTGCTTATGAATCCGGCTGCCAATTCAAGGCCAGCAGTTCGAAACTACCAGCGGTTCAACCGGAGAAAGATGAGCTGTTCTGCTCCTGTAAAGATTTACAACCTCGGAAACCCTGTACAAGGTCACTGTGAGTCGGAATCGACTCCACAGTACTTGACAACACCATGTGTATGTATGTATATATACATACACACACACATACATACACACAAACATATATATTTTGTTGTTGTTGTTTAGTACTACGGTGTTGTTAAGTACCGTGGAGTCAGTTCCAACTCATAGTGACCCTGCACAGGGTTTCAGAGACTGTCAGCTGCTCCTCATAAACCCTATACAGGGTCACTATGGGTCAGAACTGACATGACAGCACTTAACAACAACAACATTTCTGTATATACACAACCATGTTGTTGTTGTTAAGTACCCTTTAATGATTTCAGATACATAGCAACCCTGTATAGGGTATCTGAAGAGCAGCTGGTTGGTATGAACCCACAACCTTGTGGTTAGCAGTCCAATGCTGATCCTACAGCACCACACAAGGAGTCCATGTGTTGTTGTTGTTAGGTGCCGTCATAGTGACTTTCTACACACAGAATGAAACATGGCCCAGACCTGCACCAACCTCATTACTGTTGCTACCCTTGAGCCCATTGCTACGCCACTGTGCCAGTCCATCTTTTGGGCATTTTCCTCTTTTTTAGCTAACCCTCCATCTTACCAAACATGATGCCGTTCTTCAGGGACTGGTCCCTCCTAATAGAAGCCCAAAGTATGAGAGGCAAAGTCTAGCCATCAGACTTTTAAGGAGCATTCTGGCTGTATTTATTCCAACACAGATCTGTTGGTTCTTTTGTTATTCCATGGTACTTTAAATATTCTCCTCCAAAACCATAATGCAAATACATCAATTCTACTATGGCCTTCTTTATTCACTGTACAACTGTCACATGCATATGAGATTATTGAAAATCCCATGGCTTGGGTCAGGCACACCTTAGTCTTCAAACTGACATCTTTGCTCTTCAACACTTTGAAGAGGCCTTGTACAGCAGATTTGCCTAAATCTTGACTAGTGCTTTCATGAGTGTTGATGGTTGATCTAAGCAAATGAAGTCTTTGACAACTATTTTTCTCCATTGATATGGATGCAGTTTATTGGTCAAGTGGTGAAGACTTTTGTTTTCTTTACACTGGGGGACAACCCATACAGTAGGTTGTGGTCTTTGATCTTCATCAGTAAGCACTTTAAGTACTTTTAGCATTCAGCAAGCAAAGTGCAATCATTTGCATATGGTAGGTTGTTAATGAGTCTTCCTACAATCCTAGTGCCACATTCTTCATACAACTCAGCTTCTTAATATATTTGCTCAACATACAGATCAAGTAAGTATGGTGAAAAATGCAACCTTTATGCACATCTTTCCTAATTTTAAACCTTTCAGTGTTACCTTGCTCTGTTCAAATAATTGCTTCTTGGTGTATGTACAGGTTCATCAGGAGGATAAAGAAGTGTTTTAGAATACTCATTCTCTACAATGTTGTCTATAGCTTGTCATGACTCACACAATCAAAAGCCTTTGCATAGTTAAAAAAGCACAGGTAGTCATCTGATGTCAGCAATGATATTCCTTGTCCCATGTCTTTGTCTGAATCTGGCTTGAATCTCTAGCAGTTACCTTTTAATTTACGGTTGCAGCCATTTTTGAATTATCCTTAGCAAAATTTTACTTGCATGTGATATTCATTTTCTTTTCTGATGGAGTCCATTCTGTTGGGTCATCTCACTTTGGAATGGACACAAATATGGATCTCTTACAATCAGTTGGCCATGTAGCTGTCTTCCATATAGACAAGTGAGAGCCTCCAGTGCTACACCAATTTGTTAAAAGATTTCAATTTGTATTCCATCAATTCCCAGAGCCGTGTTCTTTGCAAATGCCTTCAGTGCACCTTGGACATCTTCCTGCAATATCACTGGCTCTAGATCATGTGCTACCTCTTAAATTTGTCGAAAATCAATTATTTACTTTTGGTACGGTGACTGTGTATTCCATCTTGTTTTGGTGCTTTCTGCAACGTTCAATATTTTGCCAATTGTTGTTTTTGTTGCTGTTAAGTGCCGTGATGTCAATCTGACTCAGAGAAATCCTGTATAGGGTTTCCAAGGAGCAGCTGGTGAGCTAGAACCACTAACCTTGCTGTTCAGACTGACCTTGCAGTCTAGCACATTAACCCACAGAGCCACACCAGGACTCCATTTTGCCCATAGAATCCCAGGCTTGAATTTTTACTTCAGTTCCCACAGCTTGAGAAATGCTGAGTATGTTCTTATCTTTTGGTTTTCTAACTCTAGGTGTTTCAACATTTTGTTATAATAGTTGAGTATGTTGTCTCTAGACACCCTTTGAAATTTTCTATTCCACTCTTTTATCTCCTCATTTCTTTCCTTTGCTTTAGCATCTCTACATTGCTGAGAAAGTTTCAGAATCTCTTCTGATATCCCTTTTGGTCTTATTCTTCTTTGTAATCTTCTGAATAACCTTTTGTTTTATTTCTGTATGGTGTTCTTCATGTAATCTTGTAACTCTTCTGGTCTTCAGTTATTAGTTTCCAATTCATCAGCTAAGTCCTTGAAATAATCTCTAAATTCAGGTGAAATGTGTCCAATGTAATATTTTAGCTCGTGTGGACTTGTTTTAATTTCCTTCAGCTTAAGCCTGAAGTTGTGCTTCAGCAATTGATGCTCTGTTCCACAGTCTGCCCTGGTCTTGAATTCACTAATGATAAGACACTTTTCAACTGTCAATTTCAACAGATGTAGTTAATTTTATTTATGCATATTTCATATGATGAGTTCCATGTGTATAGTTGTTGTTGATATTGTTTTAAAAAGTTATCTGCAATGAAGAAGTCATTGGTCTTGCAAAATTCTATCATGCAATCTCCAAC
>NW_006408669.1:1271597-1272154 GCF_000296735.1 Chrysochloris asiatica
GAGCAGTCACATACTTTTTCTGCAGCTGATACGTTCAAATTGCTGACCATTCCATAAGGAGCCAAATGCTTAATTTCTGCATTTCATTTTCCTTAATCAACAAAATTATTTTTGGCCAATATATCTAAAAAAATACATACGTTTTCTTTAAAAGCCATAGTTTAATTTATATTGTCCCTCCAAAAGTTAAAGAAAATAGAGGTAAATAAAATTTTAAAATATTACTGTTTCTTCTATTTAAAAATATGTTTGTAATAACTAATAACATAATGTGTCCACTTTATGCTCCAGACTTCTGACTCAGCTTTGCCTTTACTATCCAACTAAATAACTCAAGACCACCCCACATATTGTTGGAAGATTTATACCCTTCCTAAGGCATCTGAGTTGCTGTGATTCTGAAAGCTATGCCACTGGTATTTTAAATACCAGAAAGGTCACCCATGGTGAACAGGTTTCAGATGAGCTCCCAGATGAAGACAGACTAGGAAGAGTGACAAACTACTTCTGAATATTAAGTCACTGAAAACCTTATGAATAGCAGAGAAAACACTGTC
>NW_006408669.1:1274884-1276085 GCF_000296735.1 Chrysochloris asiatica
CATCTGCATGAGAAAGCTGGATAGTGAATAAGGAAGACCATAGAAGAAATGATGCTTTTGAGTTATGGTGTTGGAAGAGATTATTGAAAGTGCCATGGGCTGCCAAAAGAACCAATAGATCTGTTTTTGGAAGAAGTGCAGCCAGAATGCTCCTTGGAGGCCTGTCTCTCATACTTTGGATATATTTTCAGGAGAGGGATATCATGTTTGGTAAGGTGGAGGGTCAGTGAAAAAGAGGAAGACCCCCAACGAGCTGAATTGGCCAACAGCCATCATCGATGGACTCAAGCATGGCAACAGTAGTGAAGTTGGCCCAGGATCGGGCAGTGTTTTCTTCTTCTGTGCATAAGGTCGCTATGGGTCGTTACTGACTCGATGGCACCTAACAACAACATAGCATTTGATAACAACAGACAGAATAGAGTATAGAAGGCTTTATGTTTCCCTGATCATTTATGCTTCTAAATTGTATTTCCTCTTATTGTCTTACCACTTGAGACTACCCCACCCTACCCTTACAGGAACACTGCTCCCCTCCCTTAATTTTTCAAGAAAAGCAGCAGTCATGCAGTGTTATGACATTTAGTGGACTTTTTACTTAGGTTTGGGGAATAAAATAGGAGCTGAATTTGCTGCCCAAAGCAGAAAATAATCACAAAATAGAACCTAGAAGCAGATAATATTCATAAAATAGAGTTTAGAATCTCTAGATTTAAGTCATTTGGTTATCCCTCCTCATGGAATTTCTTACAGCTTATCTTTCTCCTTTTCATTGAGGCTAGGCCATTCTTTTTGAGCCTTTTTGTCTTGACTGTGTGACCAACTCTTCTCTTCTCCCATGGTTCGACTCTACATGGAACCTAATCATACTTCACACAGACCTCTATACTTAGCTGACTTTGATAATTCATTACAATGGCCACACAGGACTCAGAGAAAATACTCACAGTTAAGGAGTTTATTAGGGAAGTTAAAAGGGTGCAATGCAGGATCAGAAATATTCAGGACACAGTTCTTCTAGTCAGGTAGGCCTCTGTTAAGACATAATTATAAAGTTCTTTTAGAGCTGCTGATAAATGCCCAAAGGGCACACCACTCTACCATAGGCCTTAGCCTGAAAGTACTTAGTTCTAGCTTAGTGGGCAGCAAACTTAGCTTCCCCAGTTAAGTGCCTAGTAGCACCCGACTCTGCAAGCAAGCT
>NW_006408669.1:1278590-1279091 GCF_000296735.1 Chrysochloris asiatica
CTTTAGAATGGGCACAAATAAGAATCTCTTCAAATTGGTTGACCAAGTAGTTATTTTTCTAATTTCTTCACATAGATGAGGTCTATAATTCTAGAAATGTAGAAACAAACCAATTATCTTCCACTTTTTCTCTGCTTTGATTTATGCACTTGCTTTCATTTTGTCTACTTATTAATCTTTTGGTGGTCTACTTGAAATTGTTTTAGAAGAGAATCTTATGCATACTCTATTTATATAGTTTATGTATCTATTTATATAAATAGAAAAGGGAAGTTATGGTGGTACAATGGTTAAGTGTTCTGGTGCTAACTGAAGGTTGGCAGTTCTAGCCCATTGAAGGCTCTGAGAAAGACTTGGCAATGTACTCCTGTAAAGAAAAGAAACATTGTATAGCCAGTTCTACTCTGTCAAATGGAGTTACTGCAAATTTAAGCCCACTCGACTATATCTAACAAAAACAATAAATACATACAAAGGTAAGCCAGAGAGAACAAACAAGAT
>NW_006408669.1:1281641-1282896 GCF_000296735.1 Chrysochloris asiatica
AAATAGTGATGCATGATCATCTTGGAACAACAGGGCTCTGTGATATAGGGATCCAGGCATAGTCTAAAGAGGGGAGATAACATTAAGATGCTTGACTAATGAATATTGGTATTCCTTGACTACTATTGTAAAATAGACACTTGAGTCGGTTAGAAAGGAATATCAGGAAACATAGTTACAGAAAGCTTGTAAACCCACCCTCAGCCTATAATTAATTAGAAACTAAAAGGGGTTCTAGAACTTTCCCTTTGAAATAGGCTTCTTGCGTGCGGTGCCTTTGTAGTGTATAGGAACTTAGGTGGAATACTAAGCCCCATCCAGAACCTTCTGAGGAGGCACATTCACACTTGAAAGGATAAGCAAAGCAGCCTGGAAAAGCTACCACAACAGAAGATACTTCTTGAAAGAAAGATCAGCAGGAAAAATTCAAAACAAAAATGGCAGTCTTATTGGCTACTACAAGAACAAGCAAGTTGTTCACTGGGGGAGCTATTAGGCAAACAATCAAGTCCCTTCAGGACAAACCAAAGGGAAACTCAAGGGAACACATGAGCATGCATGTAAGATTGCTGGTGACCACATTGGGCTACTGGTGAGTAGAAGAGGGGAGAAGGCAGCAATGAAGACATGGGCTGAGTTCAACCATGTTCTATAGACTCCTGCCAATCTGGAGATGAAAGAGCGAAGAGGAAGGGATGGTTGGTCCGAAGTGTAGTGAGATCTAGGGACTCCTTAGCCCATGGACAAGGGCCTAGTCACTGAGAGCTAGAGCTGAGAGTGAAGCATCCAGCTGATATGAAGTGAGGGGAGATGCACAAGAATGCCCTAACTTGGAGATAGTATCCATTTGACCTAGCCTTGAAAGCTTGATGATCAGAACTTGACTAGAGGAAGATTAAAAAAAAAAACATTTTTTGATAAAGGAAACAAGTGTAAATTGCTACAATTTGATGAACTTGACCTATGCTTATGGATGTAGTAGCTCAAAATACCAACTGGGAAGGAAGGAGTCTTCACATTAAGCATCAATCTTATCCTCTCTATATACAGGGTTGATAGTGATGGGTAACTTAGACATTGGCTGCCTAAAATGGAGTGGCTAAAAAGGCATGACATGACTGGCTTACAAGTTTTCAAGAGGGAGTTTAGTTTCAGAGTGTGCAGGAGAAGACAGAATCCCCAATAAATAGTTTTCATCTTGTCTAGATGAGTCTGGTGAAAGGAGATGGGGATGGGACATTTTTGATGCACTAGT
>NW_006408669.1:1283906-1286474 GCF_000296735.1 Chrysochloris asiatica
GAGAAAAAGGCCAGGAAAGTACTCTTAGAATTTGTTTCCATCAGGACAGTGCACCTGCTCATACTATCAGTGGCTGTCCTATAAGAATTTGTTAGGGAAGCTTACTGCATCCTCCCTACAGTCCTGATCTTGCCCCTTTAGACTTCTTTCTTTTTTCTTTTTTCTTTCTTCACTAAAACTCAAAGAACAACTAAAAGATATATTGTATGAGTCTCTTCAGGAGACCAACAATGCTGTTTTGATGTGGTATAAATTGAAGAGCAAGAATTCTTTGGAGTAGGATTATTTTCCTATTTTCAGGAATATCACATGTCAAAATTATGATGAATATATGGAATTCAAAGAAGATATAAACAATTATTTTCATAGAAATCATTTATCAGTAGATAATCTAAAGATTAGAAAAGCAACATTTTCAGTGTTCTAAAAAAATCACAATTCTCACAAAGCTGTATAAATGCAATCTCTTTTTCCTACTAAATCTTTCTTAGCAATATTAGGAAAAATTACTTGCAACTCTTTTGTTTTAGCACCAATGGCGCACCCAGTGGTGACATTAGCACATGTAAAACATTGTTTCTGCCTCAGAATTTAAGCTGTTTGTGTAGCTGAAAGAAAAATACACTGCTATTATTCTTCATTTGCTTCTAGTTGTTCTAATTGTCTTACATCTCTAGAAATAGTCATTTCTCAGCTTTGTTTGTGTTGTCTTTTTGTTAAAGAGAAAAGAAAATTCTGTTTTTTCCTTATTCATAAATGCATATTCTTTTGGGGGGCATACTTCTTTCATATTACATATTAAGCTATGAACTTCCCATAATGATTACTTTTAGCATCATCAAGTCATGCAACATTTATGGAATCAAAATATGAATGAAAGATTGTGCATGTGAGGTAACGGCAGTAGTCCTCACTGTTTTCCATAAAGCATTTTCCATCATGAATTGATTAAATAGGCCAGGAGCAGAGTCAAACAGATTTCCACAGATATCATCCAGATAGGATTTTTACCAGCCTGTCTTATGCAGTGCCAGGAAAACTGTAAATAAGTTACTGAGCCTTCCTTAAAGAAAGTGCTCCCAGAAAGTTCACTGATTTTTAACTTACAAGGTAAAATATTTATAGTTCACCATCATTATTATCAACATCATCCAATGATCTCCTGCTAAATTCTAGGCAAAGCATGATGCTGAGTGTTTTATAAACAGTACTGGATACTCACACCAGTCTACAAAACAAATAATTGTGTCATCGAGTAGATGAAAAAATTGAAATTCAGAATATACTACATATTTACCTTTCTTAACTCATGTCTATTTTGTTTTAAAACCACTGATAATGATTTCTTACAATGAGTTGCTTCCATACTATAACATAACTGTCATAAAGCACACGTAATTACTAAATTCTGAAATTTTCAAGTTACTAGGTAGCATAGAGATGATCAGTATCAACTTTCATAAATGTACCATGCCCATAACTGGGTGTTTCATGATAAAACTCAATTGAACATCACATTTTCCGATGTGTGTCATTCTATCTGCCGAGCCAACGTGCTCTTTCTTCTATACTATCTTCCCTGTAGCTTGTAGTATGGGTTTCACCTCCATGTAAAGAAAACAAAAATCCTCACAACTGGACTAATAAATAATAGCATGACAAGTAGAGAAATGGCTGAAGCTGTCAAAGACTTCATTCAGCCTGGAGCTACAATCAACACCCACTGAGCATCAGCCAAGAAATCAAGTAATGGAATGTATTAGGCAAATATGTTGAAAAATACATCTTTAAAGTATTAAAGAGCAAAGCTAGCTTTAAAGTTTTAAAGAGCAAAAAGTTTGAAGATTTAAGGTACACCTGGTATTTTCAATCACATTATATGTATGTGAAAAGTGGACAATGAATAAGAAAGGCAGGAAGAGAATTAGTGCATTTGAATTATGGTGTTGGAGAAGAACATTAAAAGTGTCATGGACTGCCAGAAAAACAAACAAATCTGTGTTGCAAGTACAGCCATTATGCTCCTTAGATGCTAGAGTAATAATACTTCATCTTTGGGCACGTTGTCATGAGGGATCAGACCCTGGAGAAGGACATTGTGCTTGGTAAAATGGAAGGTCACCAAAAACGAAGACGTTTCATAAGGAGATGGATTGACGTGGTGGCAAAAACAATGAGCACAACTGTAACAATTGTGAGGAAGGCATAGGAGTGGGCAGTGTGTCATTCTGTTGTGCATAGGGTTACTATGCATCGGAAACAATTAGACCATACCTAACAACAATCACTATCTTACCATTTATGCTCTCTTGCATTAATAGTGACATTCTCTATTTTTATTTCACAATTAAAGCTTTTTATTGTGAATTGGGTGAAGGTTTACAGAACATCTGATCATCGGTTTTACGTTCAGCAAATCATAAGTCATTCTCACTTCCTTTCCTGTCATTGAATGCAATCCCCTCAAAGTAACACCTCTTACAAGCAGTGTAAGAAGACCTGAGGACTCCTGCGCCCAGAGTCAGTGACGTGGCCACCGAGGACTCAAGTGGAGAATGGAGCTGCCGG
>NW_006408669.1:1287354-1304117 GCF_000296735.1 Chrysochloris asiatica
AAAAAAAAAAAAAAAAGTAACACCTTTTATTCCCACTTCCTCCCCATGTGTCTTCTCTCTCAACTCTTCTGAACTTCGTCCTTGGATAGACGTTACAATTTTTATCTTAAATGGATTGTACTTCTTACAGACCCATTTATTGCTTGAAGATTGAACCAAGGGAGTGAGTTCAGTTCCAGACCTGAAGGGTGACCAATGCCCATTGTTTCAAGGTTCCACCAGTCTGTCTGACCACTCAGCTTGGACTATTTATGATTTTGAGATTTGTTCCACATTTTATTTCACTCTAGCCAGGATCTGTTTGATCACTTTTCAGAGTACCTAGCAGTGGTTGTTGTTGTTATTTATTTACTTATTTTTTGTGTGTCTCTGGTTTCCTATATTCTATTCTTTTAAGTTTTTATTGTGAATTGTGTGATGGTTTACATGGGAGAAAATTATCTTTACATTCATCCTCTGGTATTTTAATTGTAGTGATTACATTCCCCTGCATGCATCATCAAACAACCAAAGGGTACATCCTGCAAGCTTTTCCCCCAGCTGTCAGCACACAGCCCCTCTCTCTCCCTGAGCCTAGAGTCTCCAGGCACTCTGTCTCTCCACATCATTGTCTCTGCCTCCATCTCTTGCATCAGTGCTTATCTGGATATAGTCCCGCACTTCACTTTTCTCCCTTGATGTTTCCAGGGACCTCTGCTCCTGGGCTGCAAAATCAACCACTCCTTTCCTTTTGTTATAAAACATCTACCTTTACCTTTCCAACACTAACAGTCAGTCTGATAGCAATCATTCACTATTGAACCACAAGAGTCTGATCCCATCACCTTTCATCAGCCCTGTCCGACAGGTTGGAAACCAATCAGTGGAGATTCTACCTTTCCCCATCCTCTGGAACTAGGTTCCCTATTGAAAGCTTGTAAGCTAGTCACTTCTTGCCTTTGTAGCACCCCCATTTTGGGTAGCCAATGTCTAAGTTGCCCATCCTTGTTGACCCTGTGTACCAAGGAGGTGGGAATGATCCTCACTGTAAAGATTTGTTCCCTCCTTTGCCTTATTGCATCCACAGGCATAGGCTAAATTCATCAAATTATAGTGGATTATTCTTTTTTCCTCTTCTTTCTTCCTCTAGTCGAGTTCTGATCATCCAGCCATTGAAGCCAGGTCAAGTAAGTATTATCTGCAAGTGTGGGTGTTCTTGTGTATCTCCCCTCACTTCATATCAGCTGGACACTTCACACTCTGCTCTAGTCCTCTGGGGCCATATTCCTGTCCCTGGGCCCAGGAGTCCCCAGGTTTCCTTATACTGCTGGCCAACCAGGTCTCAATCCAGGTAACCAGGAGTCTATTGACTGTGGTTGGATTTAGCTCACAATTTCATTGCTGTTTTCCTTGACTGTCACTTATCGGTGACCACCATGGTCCGCAGCAAGACCACATGCCAGCTCGTGTATTCCCCTTGAGTTTTTGTCTTTGAAGGGGGTTTGCCTTGAGGGGACCTGACCACTTGCTTTGATGGCTCCCAGGGCAACAACTTGCTTGCTATTGTAATAGTCAATCAGACTGCTGTTATTGTTTTTGATTTTTCCTGCTCTTCTTTCTTTCAAGAAGTATCTTCTGTCCTTCAAGCTGCACCAGGCTGTTCTACTTGTCCTTTCAAGTGGAAATTTCCCACTTCAGAAGATTCTGGATGGGGATCAGGATTCCAGCTATGGTCTTATGCAATGCAAAGGCTCCACAGTAAGCCTTCTACACTGGGCAAGTTCTAGCCCCAGTTTAGCTATTCCAATTAGTTATAGGCTGAAGACAGACTTACAAGCTTCTATGGTGATGGTTCTGGCTATTCCTTTATCTCTCCTTTAAGTGTCTATTTTACAATAGTAGGTGAGGGAAACCAAGATTTAAAAGACAGTCAAGCATCTTAACATTATTTGGCTTGTAAATTTTATTAATCCTTTCAAAGAATTAGATTCTTGTCCTGTTGAATCTTTCTATAGTTTTCCTGTTTTCTATCTCATTTTTTTCTGCTTTTATCTTTATTATTTCTATTCTTTTGGTGACTGTAGGTTCCCTCTGTTGGTCTGTTTCTAAATGTTGGAGATGCTGTGTTAACGTGTTGATTTTGGTTCTTTCTTCTTTTTGAACATGTGCATTTGTTGTAATAAATTGTCCTCTCAGCACTGCTTTTGCTGTGTCCCAAAGATTTTGGTGTGTTATGTTTTCATTTTCGTTTGTTTCTGGGAAATTTTTAAATTCATGTTTAGTTTCATCTATTATCCAGTCGCTTTTCAGCAGGATGTTATTCATTTTCCATGTATTAAACTTTATTTATTTCCTTGGTCTTCTTATTGTTGATTTCTAATTTTATGGCATTGTGGTCTGAAAAGAAAAAAAGCTTTGTAGTGTTTTGATGTTTGTAAATTTATGGAGGCTTGCTTTGTGACCTAACACACGGTCAATTCTGTAAAAGAATGTATATTGTGCTGTTGGGTTGAATGCTCTGTATACATCTATGAGGTCAAGTTGCTTGATTGTGCTATTTAGTTCCTCTGTAACGTTGTCAAGTTTCTTTCTGGTTGTTCTATCCCTTTTCAAAAGTGGTGTATTAAAATCTCCTACCATAATTTTAGATTTATCTATTTCTTTCTTCAATTCTAGTAGGGTTTGCTTTATAGATCTTGGTGCTCTTCCATTGGGAGCATAGATGTTAATTACGGTTATGTCATTTTGCTGAATTGACCCTTTAATCATGAGATAGTGTCCTTCTTTATCTCTTATGCTGGTTTTTGCCTTAAAGTTTATTTTATCAGAGATTAGTATTGCCACTCATGCTTGTTTTTTTATTGCAGTTAGCTTAGTATTTTTTTTTTTCCATCCTTTAACTTTTAGCCTGTTTTTGTCTTTGTGTGTACGGAGGTAGTACTCTGCCAATATATTGATGTAGCCATTTTTTAATTGTCTTTAGCAAAATTGTATTTGCATGCAATATTAATAATACTGTTCAATAATTTCCCCATTCCATTGGGTCACTTCTCTTTGGAATGGGCACAGATATGTATCTCTTCCAAGCAGTTGGCTAGGAAGTTTCCTTCCAAATCTCTTGGCATAGGTGAGTGAGTGCCCCAGTGTTGCATCAGCTTGTTGAAAGATTTCAGTTTGTATTCCATCAATTCTGGGTCACTTGTTCTTTGCCAGTGTCTTCAATGAACCTTGGACTTCTTCCTTCAGTAGCACTGGCTCTTGATCATATGCTAGCTCTTGAAATGGTTGAACACCAACCATTTCTTTTTTGTACAGTGACTCTGTATTCCTTCCCTCTTCTTTTGATTCTGTCTCTATGATTCAATATTTTGCCCATAGACTCCTTCAATATTGCATATGGAGGCTTGAATTTTGTCTTCAGTTCTCTCAGTCTGAGAAATGCTGAGCATATTCTTTCTTCCTGTTTGATATTCTAACTCCACATATTTGCAAATTTCATTATAATATTTGATTTTTTCTTCTTGAACTAACCCTTGAAGTTTTCTGTTCAACTCTTGTACCTTCTCATTTCTTCCATTTGCTTTAGCATCTCTGTGCTGGAAAGAAAGCTTCAGAGTCTCTTCGGACACTCATTTTGATGTTTTTCTTTTTTCTTGTCTTCTTGCTTTCTTCCTGTATGATGTATGATGTTCATGATATCATCCCACAACCCTTTTAGTATTCAGTCTTTATTGTCAAGTGCATTAAACCTGTTCTTCAGATGATGTCTAGATTCAGGTGGGATATGTTCAAGGTCATATTTTGCCTCTGTGGACTTGTTTTAGTTTTATTTAGCTTCAGCCTGAACAAGCATATGAGCAATTGATGGTCTGTTCCAGTCTCCTCTAGACTTGTTTTCCTGATAAATCAGAGCTTTTTGTCACTTTCCACAGATGAAGTCAGCTTTATTTCTGTGTATTTCATTTGGTAGGATCCATGTTTATAGTCATCTTTTATGTTGTTTATAAAAGGTATTTGCAATGAAAAAAGTCATTGGTCTTGAAAAATTCTGAAAAGCAATTTCCAGCATTGTCTTTATCACCAAGGCCATATTTTCCAACTACTTATCTTTCCTAATTGTTTCAAACCTTTGCATTTTAGTGGCTGATAATTATCAATATATCTTGATTGTATTATTGATCAATTTCAGACTGAAGAAGTTGGTAGAATTCTTTTGTTTCACCATCACTGGCTTTAATGGTTGGTGTGTAAATTTTAATAATAGTTGTATTAATTTGTCTTCCTTGTGGTGGTAGTGGTTATGTGCTGTGGAGTCAGTTTTGCTTCATAGCAACCTTGTATAGGGTTTCCCAGGCTGCAAATCTTTATAGGAACAGAAAGCCTCATCTTTCTCCCCTGGAACAGCTGGTAGTTTCGAACTGCTGACCTTTATGTTAGCAACCCAGCTCATAACCACTATGCTTCCAGAGCTCCTAGTATGCATATAGATATTATCCATATGTGTTGCACTTCAAGACAGATCTTGAAATGTTCTTTTTGACAATGAATGTGACACCTTTCTTCTTCAATTTGTCATTCTCAGCATATTAAACCATATGATTGTTAGATTCAAAATGGTCAATAGCAATCCATTCCAGCTCTCTAATGCATAAGATATTGATGTTTATGCATTCCATTTCTTGTTTGACAATTTCCAATTTTTGTATATTCATATTTTTTACATTCCTTATTTCTTATGAGTAACAGATGTTTAAAGTTGTTTTGAATTGGGCTCCATTAACAAATGAAGGTTCAACAGGCTTTACTCCATTCAGGTCATCATTCTAAATTCTACTTCAAGTAAGCAGCTCTTCCTTAATTGTATTTTCAGTGCCTTCCAGCCTGAAGCACTCATCTTCCAGCACGAGATCTCACAATATTCTGGTGCTCCGCCTCATGTTTCAATATTTCATAATATGATGCTATCTGATAGTGTTCCACTGCTATTCATAAGGCTTTTAGTGAGTAAATATTCAGAAGTAATCCCTCTCTCATTCTTCCTAGTCTGTTTTTGCCTGGAAGCTCAATTAAGACCCACCACCATGGATGACCCTACTGATATTTAAAATACCAGTGGCATAGCTTCCAGAATAACCACAACCCACAAGCCACCACAGTATGACAAACTGACAGATAAGTGGGGATTAGTTAGATACATGTATTTATTTGTCAAAGGTTATCATATAAGACATTTTATATATGAATAACTTTTGACTCCATTAAAAAACAAAACAAAACAAGAAATATTGCATTGAGTCAATTCCCACTCATGGCAACCACTTGTGTTAAATAACAGAACTGCTTTCTACAGGGTTTTTGTTGTTGTTGTTGTTACAATCATTATGGAAGCAGATTGGCAGGTCTTTCTTCCAGGTACCACTGCATGAGTTTGAACTGCCAACTTTTAGTTTACTAACTAACAGCAAACCATTTGCAACATCCCTGGACATTTAAAGGAGGAAACTTTGTGTGATAAAACTACTTACCTAATTCTTAATGCTGAAGCTCAAAACAATGGCAACTTGAAACTGTGACAATAAATGCTAATAGATTTATCTTTGGATGGGAATTCAATGGACAAATTCAACTCTGATAACATAGGTGAATGTTGCATTTCATGGCAAAATAACACAAGATATTCAATACTATGTTTTTTAATGTGTCAAACTATTGAACCTGTTAGTTTTATTGTTGCTCTAAAATGAAACAACATAAATAAAATTTTCACTGTTTAATTAGTTTTAAAGCCATTCAAAGATAAATTCTGGCAACAATTAAATTGTTTTACAAATATCTAGCCAGAAGAAATATTTATTCCAAAAACTGAAAAGCTGTGAGGACAGAGAGAACAGAATTTTAAACAGAAGGAAAGATATTATTTTAATTATAGTGATGGAATAAACTATCATGAGGAATGCTTTCTAGAAACATAACTCATTTGATTACCACTTCAATTAGCTCAAAATCTGATTTTATATTTACCATTTATAGTACTTAACAAAATAACTTATAATTGAGGTAATTTTGTATTTCGTATCTAAAAAGGTATGAAGAGGGTGTTGTTGTTGATAAGTGTTTTAGAATCAGTTCCAATCCATAGCCACACTGTATAGGGCTTCTGAGGAGTAGCTGGTGAATTTGAACTGCCAACCTTACAGTTCAAATGGCTTTGCAGCCTGGTGCATTAACCCACAACACCACACCAGGACTCCATAAAGAGGATGGTTTGCTTTTTTCTTCTCCCTAAAAAAAGTATAGTGATATTCTCAAGTAGAATGAAACATTAATTACAATTCAGCATCTATCATATTCCAGGTCTGAACAAAGACAAAAAATCAAATTAAACATTTGTTGTTGTTAGGTGCCATTGGGAAGGTACTGACTCATAGTGACCCTATGAAAAACAGAATGAAACACTGCCTGGTTCTGGGCTAACCTTACAAATGTTGCCATGCTTGAGCCCATTGATGCTGTCACTTGGCCAATCCATCTCACTGGGGGTCTTCCTCTTTTTCTGTGACTCTCCACCTTACCAAACATGATATGTCTCTCCAGTGACTGGTCCCTCCTGACAGTATATCCAAAGTATGAGAGACAAAGTTTAGCCATCCTGGCCTCCAAGGAGCACTCTGGCTGCACTTCTTCCAACACAGATCTGTTTGTTCTTTTGCCAGTCCATGGTACTTTCAATATTCTTCTCCAACACCATAACTCAAATGCATCAATACTATGGTAATAATGGTAATGGTGAAGCACCATTGAATCAATTTCAACTCATGCGAACCTCTATTGGGCTTCCAAGAAACAGCTGGTAGGTTTGAGTTGTCAACCTTGCGGTTCACAGTCCACTGCTTATTCTACAGCACCACAGCAGGAGTCCAAACAATCCTCTACAAGCTAAAAATATTAAAGTCACAATCTAGAGATACAACCAGACATGGAACTATACATTATAAATAATGTAAATATGCTAATAAATCTGTGTTTAAATCATATGTTAATTCTTCTGATATTCCATACATATTTTATATTCTTTGCCAACACCATGATTTGAATGTGTCACTTCTTCTGTCTTCCTTTTTCAGTATCCAGCTTCCACATGCATATGAGACACTTTATTTATTAAAGTAAAATAATTGCTTTGTTGGATTATAAAGAGGTCTTTTGCTGCAAATTTGCTGAGTTCAATACTTCATTTGATTACTTGTGCTTCCAAGGGTATTGATTGTTGATCCAAGGAAAATGAAGTTCTTGACAACTTCAATGTCTTTACTATTTATCATAATGTTTTTATATGTCTGGTTGTGAAGATTTTCATTTTCTTCACATTCAGGTATAACCTATGCTAAAGGTTGTAATCTCTTATCTTCATTAGCAAATGCTTCCAGTCCTTTTCACTATAGCAAGCAGGGGTGTGTCATCTGCATATCACAGGTTGTTAATGAGTCTTCACTATCCTGATGAGGAATTCTTTTTCATGTAACTTCATAAATTATTTGCTCTTAAGGGTTTGTATTTTAGCAGTGAGAAACTGAAAGCAACATAAGTACCCAAATTATGTTTTGATACATCTATGTACTATGGAGTCCTGGTATGGTGTTGTGGGTTAATGCACTGGACTACAAAGTTGATTTGAACAACAAGGTTGGCAGTTCAAGCTCACCAGCTGCTCCTGGGAACCCTAATACAGGGATGCTATGGTCAGAACCAACTTAACAAAACAAAAATATCATGTAATGGAAGTGTAGTTAATATGATAAGCACTAAACTGTGAACGACAAGGTCCACAGTTTGAGCACACCTGCTGATCCACAAGAGAAAGATGAGGCTTTTTGCTCCCGCAAAGATTTAAAGCCTCAGAAATCCTATACAGGGTTGCTATGAGTCAGAACCAACTCCATGGCAATTAACAATAACATACCATAGGATAGTACCGCAGAGGTTCTGTAGATAAGTTCTAGACTGTGAACCACAAAGTCAGTGGTTCAAACCCACCTGTTGCTCCAAGGGAGAAAGGTGATCCTTTCTGCTTCCACAAAAATGGACAGCCTCAGAAACCCTAAACAGGGCCAATGTAAGTTGGAACCAATTCAACAGCACTTAAAAACAACATACCATGAATAATGCCCAACAATGAAACTTTTTGATATTGTTTTTGTGAATAGCCTCTCAAGTAGATTTTGACTCACAATGACCTCATATCTGCAGGGTATTTATTGTTCCATCGAGTTTTCAAGACAGAAATTTTGGAAACGCATTGTCATTACTGTCTTCTGAGGTACTTCTACTAGTCTTTCAGTTAGAAGTTGACTGCTTAACCATTTGTAAAATTCGGGAGCTTCAGTAAGTTCATGGTAAAATAGAATCCAAAGACAATTAAATTTATCCATTAAATTTTAAGCCCCTTTATAGTTTTCAAAAAGAGCCCCTTCAAAAAAAGAGAAGACATATTTTGTTTTTCCTACAGCTCAGCTTTTCCATGCCAAAATGGTACCAAAAGATCTTCTTAGCCTGTCTTTGGAATAATTGAAAATGAGAGTGTAAATACGAGCACTTAAACAAGATCGTTAAGATATTAAAAATAAACAAAACCATTTTTAATTGAATAGAATAATAGATGAAGATATTTTCTCCATTATCACAAAATCATACATTCTTTAAAAGTACTCTTATTATTTTTATAAATGGGAAACTGGTGAAAATGATATAGCAAAAGAACCTCTTCTATTCCTATGGGCTTTTCCTGGCTTTTCAAACTGAAGAGATTTTCATAAGCATTTTTAGTTTACCACCAACCATACAGATGTGTAAAGTAGGGAGGTGTGCTATCCATTGCCCTGGTTTGTACATGATGATTCTACATTGTTCTCCTGAGGATACTTCAGACTCCATTTTCATTATCACATCCACTTCATAATTCTTGTTTTAGCTGATAGTACAGAGAAAGCAGAATTTACAATCCTATTTCAATCTTACTTTAGTCTATAGAACAAACCAGCCGCAGCAGCATAAACACAGCACAGAGCACTTACACAGCCTCTCTCCTCACAACCCGAGTTCCCTGTTCATAAAATGGCAGAAGTGGGATTCAGTCCATCTTCAGATGTGGAAAAATGAAGTGATTATCTTTGAGTGGGAGTGGGTTATCCACTGCATTCAAGATGGTCATTTTATTGGACAATTCTTCCTTTTATAAGTCATCTCCTTTTGCCTATAGCCTATTATTCCTACAACTTTTCTATGTTGCTACCAGAAGTCTGCCATTTTCAATTTATTTAGATTATTTTTATTAGTAAATGAGTGAAAAAATTCACAACTGTAAAAAGTAGACCTCAGTTATAAAAAAATAAAAATATAAAGTAATGTGTACTTTGTTGTCATTGTTAAGTGCTGTTGAGTGGTTCGGACTGAGAGCAATCCTGTGTAGGACTTCCAAGGAATGGCTAGTGAGTTTGAACCTCTGACCATGTGGTTCAAACGGACCTTGTGGGTCGAATCTTCCTTAAAATATTTTATAAATAATCATATGTTGCTCTACCCACATTGATAAAGTCCAGGAACTAACCTAAGAAACTGTACCAGTCACCCTAACTTTACACCATCTGTTTTATGTACCGCCTTTGTACCGAGATGATTGACAGGGATGCCATCCAATCAAAACTTTTCCTTTCCTGTTTGGGACTCAGAGACTAAATTTCCTATTGGTTGCTGTTAAGTGCAGTGGTGTGGATTCTGATTCATATAGTCCCTGTATAGGGTTTCCGAGGTTCTAAATCTTTACAGGAGCAGAAAATATCCTCATAATACTCTCATAAAACCAGTGATGAGCCTGAACTGCCAATCCTGTGGTTTGCAGTCCAGTACTTATCCCACTGAGCTACCATGCTCCCGATTTCCTAATATAAATATTATAAAGTAGCAAACCAAGAGCAAATGAAAATACTCCTCACTAAATTCAAAATTTAAACTAAAGACTCTAATCTGTAAATGCTGATTTCTCATTAATCAAGCCTGTACAATGCCAAATAAAAGAAACATTGCAACAGAGTAGATTGGGAAAAAATACCTTAGGTCTGTTTATCCTGGCCCAGATTCACATGGCCTACTCTTGTGACAGCATGGTCTTTCACCTAAAAGGGAATTTAAAGATAATTCCTGCACAGTGCTTTAATCTAGAAGGCCGAATGTGAATAGTTTTAAAATTCACCATTTGAATTAAATAATAGTATTTATCTATGTCTTTCCAACAAGAAAATACTCAGTTCCTTCCTATTCCCCAAGTCTTCAAATCCAGTAAATCACCAGATGCTGTAGCTCTTACACTATGGTTATTGTTGTTGTTAAGTGACACTGAGTCAGTTTCAAGCACCACGATCCTGGATAGGGTTTCCAACGAGTGGCTGGTGAGCTTGAACCCAACCTTGTGGTTCAAACCTGCCTTGCAGTCCAGCGCTTTAACCCAAAGTGCTACACCAATGCTGATCCCACTTCACCACATATCTTAATCAATCCATTCCTCTCAGGTACCTTTGCTAAGATCAGTGTTCATGCTTAGATGGTTAAACTAACTGCTGAGATAAAGAATACCAAGTCTAACTTCAACAGAGTAAGACTGCTATCTCTGCCCACATTTTTCTGGCTGTATTGTCACTAGAGTACGCTGTCACTGTTTTACTGCACCACAAAAACACCTTGCCAGTAACTATTGATTCATGCTGACCTAATGTGTATGAAGTAGAACCGTGCTCCATGAGGTTTTCAAGGATGTGACTAGTAGAAGCTCTCCAAGGAGCCTTTTGTTGTGTTTGTACCAAGCTTTCAATGACCAAGTGCTTAACCATTTTCACCACCCAAGGGGATACACTTAAATTCAACCATGTTCCAGTTTCTCTCAGGACCATATTTGCATCCCTCATCATGGTATAATGACAGGTTCAGAAACCAAAGCCAACCTGGGACAGAGGCAGGGACTCTAGAGTTAGAGAAACTTACATTTCAACACCTACTCTGCCACTCACTTGTGGAAGAAACTGAACCCCTCAAAGACCAGATACGAGGAGCACTGGTGGCTCCATAGTTAAATGGTCAACTGCTAACTGAGTGGTTGATGGTTCTAACCTACCAGCTGTTCATCAGGAAGATAATATGGCAGTTTGTTTCTATAGAGATTACAGCCTTGAAAAGCCAATCAGTCTGTTTTATAGGATGTCGATGAGTTGAAATTGACCTAACAGAATTGAGTTTGCCACTGAGGTAAAGAAGGCATCTTCTAACTCATTGTATTGATATGAAAATTTAATAAGATATTGTCTTTATACCACTTTTGACAGTATCTAGACACATAATAAACTTGCAGGAAATATCTAGTATGTTGTTGTTGTTAAGTGCCATCGAGGTGGTTTCAACTCAGTGACCCTGTATAGGGTTTCCAAGGAAAGGTTGGTGGGCTTGAAGAAACAACTTGAACAATTCAAACCAATCTCGTGTTGCAGTGCTTATCCCAGAGTGCCACACAAAGTATCAATTATTAGTAGTATATTGTTGTTGTTGTTAAGTACCATCCAGTCGGTTCTGACCCATAGAGACCCTGTATTGGGTTTCCAAGGAGCAGCTGGTGAGCTTGAACCACTGACGTTGCAGTTCAAATGACTTTGCTGTCTGATGCATTAGCCCGCAGTACCACACCAGTGTTGATAAAATGAACCAAGTTATTTTTCATTTCCCCTACTGGCATTTTTTTTCCCCTTTCTTTCTAATTATTTCTTCTTTCAGCCTATCAATGCCGCCTCTGTAGTCACAGGTCTGTACTTATTTTTTCAAGGTAAGTATAAGTTTGGAGTCCTGGAATAGTGTTGCAGGGTAAGCACTGAACTGCTAACCAAAATGTTAGTAGCTCAAACCCACCAGCTACTCCTCAGAAACACTATGCTCATAGGGTTGCTATGAGTCAGAACTGACTCAAGAACACATAACATCAACAATAACAATAGCAACATAGGTAGACAAGAAAGCAGAACTCTCTGATCAGTCTCTCAGACAAAATTCTAAGGTCACAAGAAAATGTATGTTGCATTGAAAGAAGCTTCAAGAAACATAGGAAAAGTATCTCCATCTTGACAACTGGAGGAGAAGCCAGCACACTTCTGTGGATCCTTGTGGCTACAGAATCTGGTACTAATGTCTGCCTCCCTCCTAAAAATCTGGCATGACACAAAGGGAAAGGTCTATATACCACATGGAAGGTGACAAGTTCCACCTAGTGCTTAGCTCATCATCCATGGTCAATAATGATCCACTGGAATAGAACTGAAGTGAGTTATTTACAACTATTAGTGGCTCAACTTAGATTCAGATCTGGACCAGAGTCAGGTATCAGTCTATTTCATAGGAGTCCTTCACCTTAATTCTTGAATTAGATGTTTGACTCTAAATATCTACGTCTTGTCTCCCCAGCTAACAACCTTCATGGATATTAGAGCAGAGATTAAAAACTGACACCCTGAAACAGGTGCTCCCATATTCTTCAATCACACTTACTTGGGACAAGATGAGTTACCAAAAAAAGATTTCTATTTTAATGATGCTCATCACAGTCATAACTGGCTCAGGGCTTTCAAATCTCCTCCCTCTACTGCAGCAAATTTAGAAATCCTGAATTTTTTTACAACATTCTAAAAGATTCAACAGTTTTCTCCGTGTAATCAGAGACACTAATTATCAAGCCTATTTCAGATAAAGTAGTAGTTAATGCCATTTGATCAAGATGGAAAATGAATCTGATTTTATTTCTATTGCAACTGCCCAAAGGCAGGTGGCTTAAGGCAAGTATATTTAGCTTAATGAGACTCTAGGGGATAAACAGTCTAACTTTGAGCACCCTCATTATGCATCAGCAAATATAGTGGCCTGTCTGCTGCAAGAATTCAATTTATATTTACAAAACACATTGTCATAGCTAGCCCACTAAAACTAGCCATGATGTTAGGCCCCCTGTCCCCCCATCCCCACTGTAGAATAAGCAGTAGACTACTAATCATAAAGTTGACTGTCACACATACCAGTTTCTCCTCAGAAACCCTATATAGGGTAGCTATGAATCAGAACAGACTCGATGTAACACCATCATCACCGAACCCCATTTGTGTATTTCTACCCCAGTATTTATAGTTCAAGCTTATTTTGGAAACAGTTTTTAATGGTCTAAATGTTTCTTCCCTACCCTTCCTTTAAGCTTATTCACATAGCTACTATCTTTTAATTTTCAGGTATGAAAAAGAATCTAAAGTGATTCCATTTCCAAATATTTTATATTGTGTTCATTAACATGTTCTCATCATTAGGTTGTCAAGTATTTATTACCTTGCAGATACATGGTTCCTGAATCTTGAGACCCAGTTTTCCCAGGAAATATAAAATGAACAAAAAGAAAAAATATTCACCTATCACTTCACTGGAGTCTTGGTGTGATGCTGTGGGCTAATGCATCAAACTGCAAAGTCATTTGAACTGCAAGATCAGTGGTTTAAGCTCACCAGCCGTTCCTTGGAAACTCTACACAGGGTTGCTGTGGGTCAGAATCAACTTGATGGCACTTAACAACAACAACAACATCACTTGACTGCGCAGAAGCAACCTTTGGCAATATTTTGGTGTGTTGGTCATCTGTATCTTATTGTACTTGTTGTTGTTGTTAAGCACCATAGAGTCGGTTCCAACTCATAGTGACCCTGCACAGGGTTTCCGAAGCTTCAAATCTTTACAGGATCAGAAAGCCTCATCTTTCTCCCATGGAACAGCTGGTACTTTCAAACTGCAGACCTTAAGGTTAGCAGCCCAGTTCGTAATCACTATGCTACCAGAGCTCCTTCTACCACTCTAAAGTCAATTAAGAAAAGAAGACAAAGTGAATAATTGCATGTGATGTTTCTAACACAGTTTTGACAGTTACATTTAAAAGAAAAGAAGGCAGGGTTGATCTATTTCAGCTGGAATTAGGGGTCTGAAGTCCTGTGCACCTGGGGGTCCCATTTTCCCCAATCCATACTGATTTCTGAAGTACCTCAAGGCTTTTGAAAAACACAAATTGGAGAATAGTGAAGTAAAATATTCATATTATTATACGAGGGAGAGTCAAAAATTACCTGCACTCTAGCTGTACAATTTATTTCAATCAACTTTTAGAAAAGACAAATACATAATTTTTCGACATAATCTCCTTGTTTTACAATACACTTTGTCCGTCTTTCAACAAGATTTTGTATTCCCTTATTTAAAAATGTTTTAGGCTGAGCTGCAAGGCACAAATGCACTGCTATCTTTACGTCTTCATCAGAGGTGAATCTTCGTCCTCAAAGGGCTGCTTTCAGAGGACCAAAGAGGTGAAAATGAAGTGCAATGGAGCAAGATTAAAACTATAGTGAGGATTCTTTAGCATCTCAAAATGAAGTTCTTGCAGTGTGCCAACAGTGTGGGCAGAGGTGTGGGATGCATACTGTCATGCAAGATCACAATGCCCTTGGACAACTAGGCATTGAAGTTTACTTGAAGTTAAGGTTTCAACCCTTTAGTGAGCATCTTACTGTAATAAGCACTGTTGATTGTTGAACATTTTTCATGAGAGTGTTCCAATACTGACCCTTAAAAGTCCCAGAAAACTGCAAGCATCAATGTTCCAGTTGATAGCTGACTTTTAAACATTTTCTTCATCAGGGATTGAGTATGTTTCCATTTCATACTCTGTCATTTACTCTCAGACTTTTAGTGATGAATTCCTGTATTATCACCAGTAACAATTTTGCTTTTTTTTTTTCAGAAAACACTTACCTTCTTTGAGTACCTGTCCAAACTTTGTTTGCAGATGTCCAAACACTTCTGTGTATAAACTGCTTTAGTACCTATCTCGAAACCCAAGTCTATCATGGATTATTTTGTAGGAAAAGTCATGGCTGACTTGCAAATGATTTGCCACATAATCCACTGTCACTCATCTATTTGACAGAATCATTTCACGTGTGCACTCAGTGTTGTCATCAGCCATGGACGTGGATCGGCATTTTAATATAATTGGAGTGCATATAATTTTTTTTAAAAAGCTTTTATTGGGAATTGAATGACTTAAGGTTTACAGGGAAGATCATCAATTTTACACTCAACAAAGCATTACAATCCCCTCCATGCACCATTGGCCAACAGTATTGACCTCTAGTAACATTTTTTCTTTTAATGTACACATACCACATTAAAAATATATATTCACTTAAATGTCCAAAGGACACATATGCAAGCCAACCTTCTTCCCAAAATCACATTGCCTTTCTTAGTACGTTGGCCTATAGTCCTCGCCTACTCTCTTTATGCCATCGCCTCTGCCATCATCTCTGTTGTCGCTGCTTTTCTGGTTAGGATCCCTCATTCGCTCATGGTCTTCCCTCTTGATTGTTCTAAGGTCCTCTGTTCCTGAAATGGCAGATTAATTGCTCCCCTCTTTGGTTACACCTCTTCTACGTTTACAGTTATAACAATCACCATTAGTCCTGATAACAATTAGTTACAATTGAATCATAAAATCCTATCCTCATCGTCACAGACCCATCTGTACAGGAGGAAAACTACTCATGGTGGATTCTATCTTATCCCCTCACATTCTAACACTAAGCATCCTCATGAAAACTTATAAGCCAACCACTTCATGTCTTTAAAGCCCCCCAATTTTGATAGCCAAAGTCTAAGTTGCCTGTCCCTATCAACACAGTATATTGAGGAGGCAAGCTTGATCTTTGATATAAATAATCCTTCCCTTTTGGTTGGAATTTTGGGCAACTTCATCCATAAGTAAAGGTACAATTCATCAAGTTGTAGCAATTTACACTTGCTCCCAGTATCAAATTTCTTTATCTTCATCTGATCGAGTTCTGGTCAGCAAGCCATCCAACGTAGGTCAAATGAGTACTATCTGCAAGTCTGGGAGTTCTCACATGCCTCCCACCACTTCAGACCAGCTGGCCACTTCACTCTTAACTCTAGCCCCCAGAGGCTAGGTCAGTGTCCTTGGGCTCAGAAGTTCACATATCTCCTTGAATTTCAAACCAGTCAGTCCTTATCCTTCTCAGAGTCATCAGGTGACTGTGGAACACGGCCAAATTCAGCCTACTTCTTCTTTGCTGCATTTCTCTCACTTCCACTGACAAGTTGACCGGACTGTTGCCAGCGAGCATACAAGGCTGTTCATGAGTTCCCTTTGCGTTTCAGTCTTAGAACAGGGCTTACCCTGATGGGGTGATGTTTCTTGCCTTGATGACTCCAAGACAAACAGCATGCTTGATGGACTCAATCATGGCAACAGTAGTGAGATTGGCCCAGGATCGGGCAGTTTTTCATTCTGCTGTGCATAAGGTCACTATGGGTCAGTACCAACTTGATGGCACCTAACAACAACAACAAATTGGCAAAGAAGAAGTTAAACTCTCTCTATTTGCAGATGATATGATCCTGGTGGTGGTGATGGTGTGCTGTGGTGTCAGTTCTGATTCATAGCAACCTTGCATAGGGTTCTGAGGTTTTAAATCTTTATGGGGGCAGAAAGCCTCATCTTTCTCCTGCAGAACAGATGATAGTTTTAAACTGCTGACTGTGAGATTAGCAGCCCGACTGGTAAATGCTATACTACCAAAGAAACTCCCAAAGACTCAGGAAAAAACTACTGGAACTCATTGGAAGATTCAGCTAAGTGCCAGGGTATAAGATCA
>NW_006408669.1:1306876-1308803 GCF_000296735.1 Chrysochloris asiatica
TTTTTCTTCATAGAACCCAGCTTCTTGGATTATTTGCTCAGCATACATGTTGAGTAAGTATGGTTAAAGAATACAACCTTGTCATAAATCTTTTTTAATTTTAAACAATTCAGTATTCCCATGTTCGAACAGAACATGGGAATACTGAATTGTTTAAAATTAAAAAATGCATCATCTTTCTCCTACGGAACTGCTAGTAGTTTTGAACTGCTGACCTTGAGGTTGGCAGCCCGACTCGTAACCACTACACTACCAGAGCTCCTTTGCTAACCCTGTAGAGCACATTTTATTGGATACACATGGAGTTGCAGAAGTTGGAGTTACCTCAGATATAAATGCACTGCTATCTACTTCTTCATCAGAGGTGAATCTTTGTCCTCAAAGGACTGGTTTCAGGGGACCAAACAGGTGAAAGTGAAGTTCAATGGAGCAAGTTCAAGTCAATAGTGAGGATTCTTTAACATCTCAAAATGAAGTTCTTGCAGTGTGCCAACAGTGTGGGCAGAGGTGTGGGTTGTGTACTGTCATGCAAGATCACAATGCCCTTGGATAACAGCCCTCTGCTTTTAAAAGAAGTTAGCTTTCAGCCCTTAGTGAGCATCTCACTGTAATGAGCACTGTTGATTGTTGAACATTTTTCATGAGAGTGTTCTAATACTGACCGTTAAGAGTCCCAGAAAACTGTAAGATATTTTTTTAATGACAGAAACTATATTAATTCAGTAAAAATTAAGAAAAAACAATCATTAAATGTAGACAATTTTAAAATCTGAATCCTCAACTGGAAGCAAACTGAAATGTTTACTTTAAGCCATCTGTCTTGGTGTTCAACTGGGAAGGAAAAGAACAGAGTTAATGAACACCATGGAAAGGCAGGATATATTTTATTGTTGGTTTGATCACAAAAGACAGATGTGAAAACTTCTGGAAAGATGGCAGAGGCATACACATTTGCATAATTCTTTCTCCATAACATGTTTGAATTTAACAAAAGAATTCCAAGACAGAGAACACTGAAACTATGATGAAGCTTAGGAATGGCCAAAACCCATATCATAGATTTGGAAGAAACTGTACTGAATAACAGAACATGGTCTTTGGTCAGTGCAACCTCTGAGTAAAGTATCAGACGTGCCAGATCTCCATCCTTTAGCTTATGGTGAGACCAAACCTTTGCTTATCCATAGCCTCTTAAATACTTGATAATCAAACACCCTCCTTAAAGAAAGTAACCAATTGTAGAGTCACATGATGACTCCATGTGTGCAGAATATAACTAATGCATAAGGTTGTCATGGTTGTGACTTTTCAAAAGCAAATTGCAAGGCCTTTCTTCTGGGTTGCCTCTCGGTGGGTTTCAAGCCACCATCCTTTCAATTAGTAACCAAGCATTTAACTGTTTGCACCATCCGGGACAACAGTCCTCACTCCATTTAGGAACAAACTTAGACATGTATATATACCACTTCCTAGTTCTACCTACCCTTCTAGAAATGTCTCACTTGATACATCAGGGAATGTCTGCTATTTGAAAACTTCTGTTCTATTCTGCTAAAATTGCTCCATGATTTATGTTACTGCCTTTGTATTGAACCTTCCAGCCCAGGTTCCCTTCAATTCATCCTGACTCCTTTCTAGGCATATCATTCTGCTATGGTAGGAGAGACACTTATCTCAGTACAGAGATTTCTTCAGAAATATCTGCCATCACCGGTGATTTTACTCTTTTATGTAGCTTTTCATCTATTTCTCTGCAGTGGTTCCCTGCAAACTGCTATTTATTTATATGGGGCATACAGGGTCACTATGAGTCTGAACTAACTGCAAGGCACTTAACAATATCAACAACAAATCTTTTTTGTATGCTGCCCAAGAGCATACATTATTTCCTAGGGAACTTGGCATCAGGATTATAGGAAGACTCATT
>NW_006408669.1:1309603-1311056 GCF_000296735.1 Chrysochloris asiatica
GTTATGTGCTGTGGAGTCGGTTCCAACTCATAGCGACCCTGTACAGGGTTTCTGGGGCTGTAAATCTTTATGGGAGCAGAAAGTCTCATTGTTCTCCTGCAGAACAGCTGGTAGTTTCGAACTGCTGATCTTGTGGTTTGCAGCACGATTTGTAACCACTACACTACCAGAGCATCAAAAGAAAATGGAAGGAATACACAGAATCACTGTGCCAAAAAGAAATGGTTGCTGTTCAACCATTTCAAGAGGTAGTATATGATCAAGAACCAATAATACTGAAGGAAAAAGTTCAAGGTACACCGAAGACACTGGCAAAGAACTAGGCTCCAGGAATTGATGGAATAAAATTGAATTCTTTCAACAAACTGATGAAGCACTGGAGTCACTCACTTACTCATCTATGTCAAGAAACTTGGAAGCCAACTACCTAGCCAACTGACTGGAAGAAATCCATATTTGTGCTTATTCCAAAGAGACGTGATCCAAAGCTTACAGAAATCATCAGACACTATCATTCATATCCCATGCGAGTAAAGGTTTACTAAAGATAATTTAAAAACAACAACCAAAAAAAGGCAAAACAAAACAAACAAACAAAAAAATGGCTGGAATCATACATTACTGAGAACTTCCAGAGGTTCAAGTCAGATTCAGAGGAGGATATGGAATGATGAATATCATTGCTGACAACAGCTGGATCTTGGCTGGAAGCAGAGAATACCAGAAAAATGCTTACCAGTGCTTTATTGACTATGCAAAGACTTTTGATTGTGTGGATCATGACAAACTATGGACAGCATTGCAAAGAATGAGTATTCCAGAACACTTGATTTTGCTCATGAGGAACGTGTACATAGACCAATTGGCAGTCATTTGAATAGAACAAGGAAACACTGAATGGTTTAAAATTAGGAGAGGTGTGTTGTATTTGTTCACCATATTTTAAAAATCCAGGTTGTATTCATTCACCATATTTTAAAAATCTGTATGCTGAGTAAATAATCCAAAAATCTGGATTATATGAAGAAAAACTTGGCTTCCAGATAGGAGGCAGACTCATTAACAACTTGCAATATGTGGGTGATACAATCTTGCTTGTGCATGCAAAGAGGTCTTAAAATACCTACCAATGAAGATCAAAGCAGCCTTCAGTATGGGTTGTACCTCAACGTAAAGAAAACAAAAATCCTCTCCACTCGACCAAAAACAACATCCACATAAATGGAGAAAAGATTGAAGTTGTCAAAGACTTAATTTTGCTTGGATTAACCATCAACACTCATGGAAACAGCAGGGATGAAATAAAATGACTTATTGTATTAGACAAATCTGCTGTACAAGACCAATTTAAAGTGTTGAAGAGGAAAGATGTCAGTTTAAGGACTAAGTATCAATGGAGAAAAGACTGAAGTTGTCAAGGACTTCATTCTTCTTGGATCAACTATCAACACTC
>NW_006408669.1:1311768-1313231 GCF_000296735.1 Chrysochloris asiatica
ATATCAGGTTTCTTAAAATGGAGAGTCAGAAAAAAAGAGGAAGACCCTGAATGAGATAGATTGGCATAGTGGCAGCAGTAATGGGCTCACATTGAGGTTGGCACAGGACCAGCACTGTTTTGTTCTTTGTGGATATGGTTATTGTGAGTTGGTACCACCTTGATGGCACCTAATAACAACAAAATATATATATATTTTTTAATCTGTGACCAGATAAAAATAAAACAATAGTAACATCTACCTACTCTAAATCTACATCTTTCAAACAGCATCTCCTCTTCTCAATCATGAATTTTCTATGCGTAATGTATTAAAAATCTATCATCCCCATCAGAGTTGTCCTTCAAAGGACAAATAAAGCAGAAAAGGACTCTTGAGAGTTGTTTGCCATTCAAGATTAAATGAATCAATTTGGGGGGTTAGTGTTTTTATTGTTTTAAATAACCATATTGAGCTAAAAATTACCCTAATTCATATTCATTATATGAAACACAGGGTTGGAAAAATGTCATGCCAAAGATCTGCAAAAGACTCAAATTTCATCATAATAATGTTATTGTTGTTGAGTGCAATTTGGTTGGTTCCACCTCATAGTGACCCTGTGTAGGGTTTCTGAGGCTTCAAATCTTTGCAGAAGCAGAAAGCCTCATCTTTGTCCTGTGGAGAGGCTGGTGAAACTCTCATTATAATATATGGGTGCAAATAATTCTAAAATATCCCAAGTTTTCAGACCTTTCACTGGGAAACCATGATGAGGCTACAAATATATATCTTGCTTGGTTTTTCATATATGGGTGCAAATAATTCTAAAATATCCCAAGTTTTCAGACCTTTCACTGGTAAACCATGATGAGGCTACAAATATATATCTTGCTTGGTTTTTCACTGTAGTCAAATTTTTTGTTCTGTTTTTAAGCACTTTTGTCTATGTCTTATACAATGATTAACAGATTTTGATCAGGATATGAGGATTTCTCTTCTTATAGGCATGTATAGAATATAGACAGTGTGTCTATTTCATTTTCATTGAACCAACATTTCTTCTAACATTACCCAACTGGAATTTCCCTACTCCCCCTTCACCATAAATTAGTTATTATTTGACATAAGCCTGATGAAACACAAATATCTCTAGAAAACATATCTGAAATATGGTTCCTTAACAAAGACAATGCCAAATAGTCCTACTGGCTTTTCATGCCTTCAGCAAATTGATAATTTGACATCTGGAAGCAAACAATTGAGGTTAACTGTAGCTAATGTCAGTGTAACCAGAGAAATGATTATTTCACATATATCATTAGTGAAATCTGGGTGGCAGTCAATAATCCATTGGTCCTAGTTGTGAGAGTTACCACCAAGACAATGTCTTCTAAAATAAATTTTTGGACTATTAAAAATGCAGGAAATTAGTGGGATGTAGGAAGGATTAGTAGCAAAGTGTTTACGAATGGGGCTGTGAA
>NW_006408669.1:1314176-1315706 GCF_000296735.1 Chrysochloris asiatica
AGAATGATTACAAGTAGTTAATCTTACATTTCAGGAACAGAGGACCCTAGGACTTTATGTTACACAACTTCTACCTTTACAGTTGTGACAATTGCAATTAGTCATAATAACAACAACTCACTATTGAATCAAAAGAGTCCAATCCCCATCTCCTTTCACCAGACCCATCAAGACAGTATGAAAACTGTTTAGAGGGGATTCTGCCTTTCTACGCACACTCTGAAACTTAACTCCCCCTTGAAAATGTATAAGCCAGCCTTTATAGTTTTATATGTGTCTTTATAGTATCCATATTGTAGGTAGCCAATGTCTAATTTGCCTGTCCCTATCAACCCTGTATACTGAGAGATCAGGTTTGATCCTTGAGGTGAAGACTCAGTCCCTCTCGGATGGTATTTTGAGTTACTACATCCATAAGTATAGGTCAAGTTCGTCAAATTGTAACAAGTTACATTTGCTTCCTTTATCAAATTTATTTATATTCCTCTAATTGAGCTCTGGTCATCAAGCCACCAAAGCTAGATCAAATGGATAGTATCTGCAAGTTTGGGCATTCTTGTGCATCTCCCCCCACCTCATATCAGCAGGACACTTTACTCTCAGCACTAGCCCTCCATGGGCTCAGGAGTTCCCAAGTCTCCTCAAACTTTGTTCCAAACAGCCCTTCCTCTTCTCTCTCTCATTTCAAGGTCGACAGGAGTCTATGGAACGTGGTTGAACTCAATCCTTATCTTCATTACTGTCTTTCCTCACTTCCACTCACATGTAGGCCAGTGTGGTTGCCAGTGAACTTACATGGCTGCGTGTGGATTCCATTTTCGTTTCATTCTGGGAGGGGGATTTGTCCTGAAGGGACTTGATTGCTTGCCTTGATGGCTCCCCTGAAAACAGCTTGCTTGTTCTTTTCATTGCTAAACAAACTGCCATTTTAGTTTTTGTTTCTTCCTGCTAGTCTTTCTTTCAGGAAGTATCATCTGTTCCTCTAGCCACTCTGGGCTGGGCTGCATGTCCTTTCAAGTGGGAATTTCCTACCTCAGAAGGTTCTGGATGGGGCTCAGAATTCCACCTAAGGTCCTGTACACTACAACGGCTCCACAAGAAGACTATTTCATTGGTCAACTTCTAGAACCCCTTTTAGGTGTTCCAAACAGTTATAGGCTGAAGACAGGCTTACAAGCTTTCTATAATCATATCTCCCAATATTCCTTTCTATCCCATTGATGTGTCTATTTTACAATAGTAGGCAAGGGAAACAAATATCCATAAGACAGGCAAGCATCTTAACATTATTTTCCCTCTTTTACCCGTTCAGACTATGCCTCAATCCCTATATCACCAAGCCCTGTTGTTACAATGTTGAGCATATATCACTATTTACTTCTGTCCCATTTAGCCCATGCAAACCTACCTAAGTGTTCCCTTATCTATCTTGTTCTTCTATTCCCCTTCCCTTTCTTGTGTATTGCCTCCCCTTCCATGTATATTGCCCTCCCCAACACTAGAACTATGATGTGTTTACACCCTAACCTG
>NW_006408669.1:1317476-1344069 GCF_000296735.1 Chrysochloris asiatica
ATACTTCAGACATATTGTTAGAAGGGACCAGTCCCTGGAGAAGGATATCATGTTTGGTAAAGAGGAAAGTTGGGTAAAAAGAAGAAGACCCCTAAATACATGGATTGGCACAGTGGCAGTACAATGAGCCCAAACATATCAATGGTTATGAGGATGGCACAGGACTAGACACTATGTCATTTTGTTGTGCATATAGTTGCTATAAGTTGGTACCAACTCAATGGCACCCAACAACAACAAAACAATAGGAGCTGTCTCTTTGTTCACTGAATAGCCAAAGATACTTGTGGAAGCATTAGCATAAGTCACTGACTGCATTTTCAGCATCTCTCAAATAATAATGTATTCACTTTTTTAAAAATCCACAGGAGGTAAAGCAAAATATGAATTAAAGTTGTTTTCATAAAAGGTATTCTCATTTGAGACCAGTTTGTTAATGAGCCACAGCAAAAAGCTTTAGATATATGTTGTGCTGTATGCTATGACTTGCTCTGAGTTTAGGTTTTCAGTGAGAGAATTTCCACGCTTACATTTGTCATTGATATGAAAGGCTAATAATATCAATGGAACAAGATGAGAAAATTTTTATATTACTGCATGTTGATAAAAATGAATTACTATTTCATCTAACATTTTGATTGTTAGAAATATGGAACACAGTTTTATAGAAGGTAATTGAAAGGAAGCAAAAAAGAAAGATAAATAGAAAAAATTAAAAAGTAGATATATAGAACAAATTTGACTTCAAATTCCCAGTACTTTACTATTGAAGGATTAAAATTTTCACATTTAAGTTTATGAAGTTTAAAACATCGTTATAACAAATTCTGTAATGAATGAGTTTCACTATGCCACACTAAACAGTTCTGTAGAAAAATCAAAACTATTTGTAACTGCTTCTAAGTAAGTTATCTTATTAATTTATGGAAGTTGCTCGTATGACCTTAAGATAAATAACAACTTGTAAAACATTTTTAGAGAGATCAAAGGTAGTTTAATTGTGCTCTTGTGGAACCTGTACATAGATCAAGAAGCAGTTGTACGAACAGAACAACTGTGTGATTTAAACTCAGGAAAGGTGTGTAACAGCATCATATCCTTTCATCTTTCTTACTCCATCTGTATACTGAGTAAATCATTTGAGAAGTTGGACTACGTAAATATGAGCATAACTCATGTGATATGTAGGAAGGCTCATGTGATATGTAGATGACAATTTTTCTTTCTGAAAGCAAAGGAGATTTGAAATACTGATGAAAATCAAAGACTACAGCCTTCAGTATTGATTACACCTCAATACAAAAAAATAAAAATTCTCACAACTAGACCAATAAACAACATCATGATATACAGAAAAGCAAATGAAGCCTCAAATACTTCATTTTACTTGAATCTAAAATCAATGCCCTTGCAAGTAGCAGTCAAGCAATCAAATGACATATTCATTGGGCAAATTGGCTTCAAAAGACTTCTTGTTGTTAAATGTCAAGTCAGCTCTGAATCATAGCGACCCTGTATAGGGTTTCTGCGTAGTGGCTGGTGAGTTTGAACCAGCTACCTTTTGTTTCAAACCGACCTAGGGGTCCAGTGCTTATCCTATGGCACCATATCAGAACTTCTTAAAACTGTTTAATACTAAAGATTTGAGACCTAAGATACACCTGACTACGTCATATTATTTTCAATTTTGTTACATGTCTATGAAAACTGGAAAATGAACAATGAAACCAAAGAAGACCGATGCCTTCAAATTATGATGTTAGTATAGAATACTGAGTATACTATGTTGATGTTAAGTGCAGTCGAGTCTGTTCCGACCCATCGCGACCCTGAACAGGGTTTCCAAGGCTGTAAATCTTTACGGGAGCAAAAAGCCTCATTTTTCTCCAGCGGAGCAGCTGGTAGTTTCGAACTGCTGACCTTACGGTTCGCAGCCCAATTCATAACCACTACGCTACCAGAGCTCCTTATAGACTGCCAGAAATAACACAGCAGCCCTGTATTAAGTATAACCTGAATGCTCCTTAGAAGCAAGGCTGGCGAGACTCCGTCTCAGGTATTTTGGCTATGGTATCAGGAGAAACCAGTCCCTGAAGAAAGACAATATGCTTGATAAAGGGGCAAGTCAGTGAAAAACAGAAAGACCCCCACATCAATTGAGAAAGACAACCATAATGTTGTCTTATAAATATAGAATTGTATCATATACCTTTGTTTTTCTTCTATCTTATGATTTTTATTTTTATTATTAGTTTTCCTTTTCAAAATTTTTGTTTTACTTTTTTTTTGTCTTTGTTATATCGCTGTACATTTCCTTGGCTAAAAAATATATTGTTGTTGTTGTTGTTGTTAAGTGCCTTCCGAGTCGGTTCCGACCCATAGCGACCCTGTACAGGGTTTCCAATGGTGTAAATCTTTACGAGAGTAGAAAGCCTGATCTTTCTCCCGCGGAGCAGCTGGTAGTTTCGAACCGCTGACCTTAAGGTTCGCAGCCCGATTCGTAACCACTACGCTACCAGAGCTTACTAATATATATATATATATATAAAACTTTGTGATATACACTATATCCAGATACCAATTTATTGTACTAGATGCTACATCTAATTGCTTAAATGTTTACGTTTTTAAGCCTATTTTTTTCTACTTAAAAATGAATGCAACACTTATTTATTCATTCATTGTCAGATGAGAAATTCACCATCTGTTTACTTTTACCTTAATATCATCTCACATGATACTATGTGTGCAGGAGGGCTGTGCTTAGTAAACTATGATTTGTTTGATCAAGACCATCATGATAATAGTTTACATTTATATTTTTAATTTAAAAAGGTACCTTTGGAATTTGTATTGATTCATAGATAAGAAAGCAAGGGTATGTTTTTAAATTAAAAATAAGAAAAAAATTAAAGCTCTTTCTTCTTATGTCTCCCCAACACTTCACTCTTCTCACCAAGTGCTACTCCATTTAAAAAAATTTTTTTATATCTCATTCAAGGACTCATACATGAGTTTTCTGCCTATAGAAATGACTGGCTAAAATATCTCTGTTTTGCTTTCAATCATGAATAAAATGCTTTCAGTGCATAAAATGTTTCAAAACAATGTTTTTATTTCAGAGTTAAGTTACTATTACACAGCCGACCTATTTGTTGGTTTCCTTTCGCTTGTTTTATGGTATTAAGTGTTACAGAGAAGTATTTGGAGCCCATCTTCTCCCCCACTCTTTCATCCCAGGAAACTGGTATTTTTAATAACTTCTTTTTTAATTTCAAAAATTTCACTATAGCATAACTGTAAATAGGTCTATCATTATCAATTCTGCTAAATTTTCGTTCCTTATTCTCTGTTTAAATATTGATGTGTTTCTTTCATTTATTCAACAAATACTTTGCTTGGATTATGTTCACAGTTGCTGTCTCTGCTACTGAGGATACAATGGAGGCCCAAGAGACATGTGATCCTTTCATATAATTTAGAGCCCACCTTTACTTGAGGAAAATGATCATCTGTTTTTTTGATGATTTTATTTTTACTTCCTATTCCCTTTTACTATGACTTTGTCCTTGTATCTATACTTCATATTTTCTTTTTAGATTTTCACCCTGTCTCTCTAAAGCATGGCTTATTTTCTCTACTCATTTGGTTTTCAATGCATTTATTAGTGTCTTCATTTTGGTTTCTAAAATTCAATTATATCGTTCAATATTTTTTCCTGATTTTATTTCATGGCATATACAAAGTTTTCTCGAAATACATTTTTTAAATTCTGATTTCTTCTGTTGCTTTGAGTAACTCTGTTTATTTAGGAACATTTACTTGAAAGTCCCTATTGAATCAATGATATTTTCACATGCGCAGGTATATTTCTTTTGCTCAGCCTTCTAGAGGAGGTATACTTGTCCTGTATTGCCATTTGTATTTTGTTGAATCAGAAATTTTCAAGTCGTTTTGAGTACACTAAAACACCTGTCTCACCACCTATTCATGTTGAGGCAAGATGGATATCTCGTATTTCTATTTAGAGATTAGCAATGAGTATTTTTTATTTTCTCAAATATATATAGCTAATTTAAAAAGGACTCCATATTTCCATATATGCACTGTCTATATGTAAACAGATTGGTATAGTATCAAAATAATTTTGTGTTGCATTAGTTATTCTGGCTCTCAAGTTTCTGTTAATCTATAGCATCCCTTACACATTTATTTGTTTTTTTTTTCCCCTTTGCACTGTATTTGATGAAGAAACCAGGTTCATACACCCTGAAAAGATTCTCATATGCTGTATTTTGTAGTACACATCTGCATACTATTTTTAAACATAGTCCTCTTTTTACGGTGCTTTGTTTTGTTTTTAATAAACTAGTAGTTAGATCTAGAAGTTGGGTCGATTCCAGTACCATATTTTGACAAGAACCTTTTACAAGTTTCTATCAGAAAAATCATATGCTATTTTGCCTATGCAAAGCCAAACATCCACCTCCCTTGCTCTTCTTGCTTTTAAGTTAGGCACTAAGACATTATGCTCATTTATCTTACCTTGCATCTGTATTGTCTTTTATCTTTATGAAACTGCCTTCCCCCAGGAGAGTTCACCTTAACAATATGTATGGAGCAGAACTTTCAGGATCTTAATTTTCTGATGAGGGACAACAAATAGATCTTGGCAGAAAGCAGAGAACACCAGGAAGATGTTTACTTGTGCTTTACTGACTATGCAAAAGCATTTGATCTTGTTAATCATAACAAACTATAGATAACATTTCAAAGAACAGGAACTCTAAATACTTAAATGTACCCATGTGAGATTTGTATATAGAACAAGAGTCATTTGAACACAAGGGAATACTACATAGTTTAAGACAAAGAAAGGTTTACATCAGGGTTGTATCCTTTCTCCACGTGTCTTCAATCAGTATGTTGAGCAAACAAACCAAGAAGCTATGTTATATGAAGAAGAATGTGGCATCAAGATCATAGGAAGACTCACTAACAACCTTGGAGGATCAGAAAACACAAACTTGCTTGTTGAATGCTAAGGAGACTTGAAGCAATTGATAATGATCAAACACTACAGTCTTCAATATGGATTGCAACTCATTGTAAAGAAAACAAAAATCCTCACAAAGGAACAATAAACAGCATTACAATAAGTGGAGAAAAGATCGAAGTTGTCAAGGATTTAATTTTATTTGGATCCACAAACAATGCTCAAGAAATAAATGGCAATTTGTGTTAACTCTGTTGCAAAAGACCTTTAAAGTGTTAAAAGACAAAAATGTCACTGAGAACTAACGTGAGCCTGACCCAAGTCATTATATTTTCAATTGCCTCATAAAGCATGTGAAAGTGAGACAGTGAATAAGGAAGATTGGAGAAGAATTGAAAACTTTGAAATATGGTGTTGTTGAAGAATAGTGAAAGTACCATGGATTTTCAGAAGAACAAGCAAATCTGTCATGGAATATTACAGCCAGAATGTCCCTTATATTGGATGGCAGCACTTTATATCATGTATTTTCTACATATTACCAGGAGGGACCAACAGCTGTAAAAGAACATTATCCTTGGTAAATTAAAGGGTCAGCAAAAATGTGGAAGACCCCCAAGAAGATGGATTGATAGTGTCAACCACAATGGGCTTAAACACAGCAACAGTTGTGAGAATGGTACAGCACCAGCCAGCCTGTGTTTCTTTCTGTTGCACATGGAGTTGTTATCACTCAGAACCAACTGGATGGCACCTAACAACAACACAGACATATAACTGGTCATTCTTAACCTCAGCAATTCTACTCTCTTACTGTCTGTGTATAAGGAGCTCTGGTAGCGTAGTGGTTACGAATCGGGCTGCGAACCATAAGGTCAGCGGTTCGAAACTACCATCTGCTCCGTGGGAGAAAGATAAGGCTTTCTACTCCCGTAAAGATTTACACCCTCGGAAACCCTATACAGGGTCGCTATGGGTTGGAACTGACTCGATGGCATATAACAACTGTCTGTGTGATCCCGGACAAGTTACTTAACCTTGCTGAGTTATAGTATCCTTATCTGTAAAGTGGTAGTGAAATTACTGTCTTAAGACCACTATACTTACATAATGTGATAGTTAAACTACAAAACACACATCTGTAAAGTACAAGACAAATATGAAGTTGTAATGTAGAATGATGACAATATATCCTATAGCAAAAATGTTGTTGTTAAAGTACTGGTGGGTCTGTTCGGACACATAGCCACCTTATATATGGTTTCCGAAGAGTAGTTGGTAGGTTTGAACTGCCAATCTTGTAAATAGCAGTCCATTGCTTATCCTACAAGACCATACCAGGAGTCCATATCAATAGTTGTTGTTTCTGTTAAATACTGTCGAGTTGGTTCTGACCCCTAGCGACTCTGTATAGGGTTTCTGCAAAGCAGCTGGTGAGCTTGAACCACCAATATTGCAGTTCAAATGGCTTTACAGTCTGGTACATTAATCCACAGTGCCACACCAGGACTCCATATCAACCGTAAGCCAGCATAAATGTAATCCTGCATATATGATGTGTGAGGGAACAAAAGAAATAGTCATACTCAACTACATGCTATTCTTTATTATAATATAAAGGAAGTTAAAGATATTTCATAAAATATGCAGATTTGAAGCTAGCATTTCACAAATTAGCTTAACTAAAATCAAGACAATTCAATAAATTTCATCGTGTTTAAAGTTCAGAAAAATCTTATATGGTTACGGTCCCCATGATTGTTACAGACCGCAGGTATTGGGGTGTTGAGGACCAGTGTCATGGACGAAAATTCCAGCACCTGGCTGGGCTCTGACCTGCTGGTCAGAGACCCTGTGGGCTCAAGGAAGTAACCTCCAGATGTCCCGGGTTCATTGGCGTTTACGAACTCACTGTGGGGCCAGCTCTGTATAATTCTCTTTAGCCCTATTAATTCACTCTATGCTTCCAACTCCTGTAACTGTAGCCTCTGTGAAAATGGTTTCTTATGTGCATCTCTTAATGTCTCCACTGTGTTGGCAGTGCTTAAGGTTCTAAGAACAAATCTCTCTGAGGAACAAACTCTGGCCACGGGGCAAGCTCGTCCAAACTGTTTCTTATCAAATTATTCAGTTATGTTTGATATTAACTTATACATGAACCCTTGATACCCATGGACAAATATTAAAACAAAAAACTGCTCCTAAAGCCAAGGCTGTAAAAAGCTCCAAAAACAAGTTTGCTGGGAAGTTCCAAAAGCCAAGTTTCCCCAAGGCGTAGTCCGGGGTTTTGTCCTAAGAATAATAGGTGTCTGCCTGCTCAGATAGGCCCCAGGTGCAAAACCATTCAGCTAGGCGTCTTGCTTTCTCTTGCAAATCTCAGCCAGGCAGCCGACACAGCAGGACTCCTCCCAAACCTTTTCACCTTCCCCCATTCGAGATTAGGAGATATAGGTATGTTAATTAGCCTGGAGAAACTGAGTTGCTGCCCTGGGATTCGAACTTGAAAAGTACCATGTAATAATTTGCTTGAATTTCTGGAAAATTATGGATGTTAGATTTTCAAGACAATTTGTGATGTATGTCTTAGAATTTGTACCTGTAAATCCTTGTGTCCTGTGTTGAATGGTTAATCACATTTCACTTCTGTACCCTGTCTTAATAAACCCCGCCTTCCTTTGTGTAAAGCTTCTCCCCCAAATAAAACGGGGGTGCATACCGAAGCCTGCATGCGTTATGACTTGCAGGTCATGCGTTATGGCTGGCATGTGAGGCGTTACAGCTGGCAAGGCATGCATTAAGGTTTGCAGGACGGTGCTTTACTGCCTGCAGGGGCCACGATGCCGGTAGTCCATGGTCTGCCTGCCAGTGTCGCATCCACTCTGGTTTCGGGTGTCTTTTTGTCTCTCTTGTTGTGTCTTTGTGTGTATTCTTTATTTGTCGCTGTCACCGCCAGATCTCCCTCCTTCGTGAACCGAAGCCCCATGTCGAGGCTGGCCCCCAACACATGATTAAGAGAAAGACACTGAAATTCAGAAACGTTATGACACTTGCCTTATGTAAGCTTACTGTGCTTCTTTCTTAGGAAGGATTGTTCTGTAGACTTCTTTGTCATGATTACACAGAGAAAATTAAGAAGTGAACCAAGATTATAAGAATAGTGGTGAAAGATGTAATCTTGATTGTTAATGAAAAAATCCTTTGAATAAGCTAGTTTCCAGAATTCACCAATTTTGAACACTGAAAAAATAAATAGTAAGATTAATCAGAGGTGATGAGGTGATGTAAGAATAGTGGTAGGTACTTGGCTAAACCATAGGCAAGGTTAATAGAAAAGTCATTGTTAGACGTAAGCACTATGGACAATTGTCTATGCAATTGAAATCAACAAATTTCTATTTGAACTCCTTCTGAACTCCTTTAATACTTGCTGTCCATGATGCTTATTTTGTACTTACCTCTTGCTATCTTCTATTGTTCATTAACAATTCACTTCAAATGTGCATGTGTTATCTCTTCATGAAGGGGGGCCACCCAAATGACCAACCCAAGATTGATGACTAGCGAGGAAAAGACAGCCTGAGCCTCCTCCTTTTTCATAAACTCTGCCCACCAGAAAACCCAAAATGACCCATTAGCATGGTTCCTGAATTCAATCAATCTCTTCTCCCAATCTTTGAAGACTGTCCTGAGTTGTGTAGCAAAAAGGGAAGATGTTGTATTTGCTGCCTTAGTAAGAAAGCTGGCTGTCAGATGCCTCTCCTAATGCTTCCATTGGAAGTTCCCTCTCTCTCTCTGTTCTTTTTCTCTTCCCACATTTGGGGTGGTAAGTATGAGAAGTGTGGTTATTGCAATGTGCTCCCTACCTAGTTTCCTGAAGAATGAGGATTGCATTTTGAGGAAACCAAGCAGCCCTGTGAGGACCATGTATCTCTGGAAGAACTATCCAGATCATCTAAGCAATCTCTGCTACATGAAACATAGATTCTTAACCCTTACTGAGGATGAAGTACTCTATAAGTTTGTCATTGTAAAGTATGACGTTTCATAACAGTATCTTGATGCTCAAGGACAAGATAAATTTATCCCGGAAGCAATTCTAACAATGGAGAACCTGAACTGGAAATGTGCCTTGCATGTGATAAGAATGTTCTGACCTTGCTAGAAGAACCTGTTGTATCCCAGGCTTTTAGCCTTCAATTCCCCTAAGAAATTTCTTCTGTAAGAATTCCTTGGGAACTAAGACTGTCATCAAGTTGATTCCAACTCATAGCAATTTTATAGGACCTAGTAGAGCTGCTCTCTAGGGTTTCTGAGGCTGTGAATCTTTTACAGGAGTAGACAGCTTCATATTTCTTCTGTGGAGAAGCTATGGATTTGAAATACTGACCTTACTGTCACCAGCCCAACAATGATCCCACTACAACACCAGAGATCCAGCTCTCGTATAAACAACTCATAATAAAACAGATACAAAGAATCCAGGTATACCTCAAGATACTGCCATCAGAGAAGTTTTAGTGAAATTTATGGAAACACAGGGATAAATAGCTTTATAAATAAATCCATGAAAAACTCTTGTTTGTTGTAGTTAAGTGCCTTCGAGTTGTGAGGATGGCGCAGGACTGGACAGTGTTTTGTTTTGTTGTATACAGGGTCACTATGAGTTGGTACCAACTCGATGGTACCTGACAACAACATGCCCTGCCAGTGAAAAAGAAGGAGACTCCCAAGGAGAAAGATTGATCCCGTGGCAGCAGCAATGAGGCTGGCATAGAACCGGGCCGTGTTTCCTTCTGTTGTGAATAGGCTCGTATGAGTTGGAACAGACTGATGGCATCTAATACCAACATGCTCCCATCCTGTTTGAGATACTTTTTATTTGTAAAATACAGGTGGTTTGCTATCCTCAGACTAGAATCTCAGTAAAACTGCATGTTCAATGACTCTAAACTCTCTGATGGGGGTGGGATATTCCTGCAAATGGTCAAAGGTCTATTTTTAAGAGCAGGGTAGCTCTCCACAGGCACAAGCAATACCTTGGGATGTCTCTCCTGGTTAATGGAATGTCAAGATATATGAGGTGATTCTGGCCACTATCTATGAGACATATGTTGGCTCAATCTGGCCCCTGGCATCAACTGGCAGGCCGAGAAGTTATCACAAGCCTTTGCTGGGCACATAATGCATTGAAACAGCTGAACCTGACCTGAGAATGCCTCAAATCTGTCCAGAATGTGGAGTCAGGTGACATCCTAGACAATTAGGTACCTATTTTTATTGACCAGATTAAATAGGACTCAGGGGTCTTTTGAAGGCAAAGCTATGTATCTTGTCCACTATTCAAGGCTCAGTCTAATGGAAAGGGGACTGAGGGGAAGATGAAGGCCAGAATTCAGGTAGGGACTATATAGTACTCTTGAGAAACTCTGCAATAAAGGCAGATGGAATCTAAACAGAAAGAAGAAAAAAAAATAGACCCAGTAAGCAGGACCAAGGATTAAGAATTACTTAGGTGTTTGTCCTGAGCTTTGGGACACATCCCCACCAGTCACACAGATGGTGTATTTGTCTCCAGGGAGAAAAGGAAATAACTGTATTTGTGAAAGAGCTTTACATTTTGAAAGTATTAGAATCCAAGTTATTAGGCCCTGGGGTCTTTCCTATGCTCCCAATTTAGTAAAGACATAAAGAAGGAGAATTTCTTTCTGGAATTGAAAAAGACTTGATGTCAAAACCATGGTGCCTGTATACCAGGCTGCTCATCACACAGGAATCACATGAAGAAGTTTGTGAAAAACACAAAAATCTGGGGCCTCAGCATCTAAAATTCTGATTGAAAATATACTGACGTCTACATTAAAAACATACATGCTGATTGAATGTCAAGTGGCACAAACACCACATTTTGAGAAATAGCGCTTTGGTACCTTGCCATTCCATGGACCAGCAGTTGAATCACAATCTGAATGAAACATATGCAAATTAAAATTTGAGATGATACATATGCAAATCAAAATTTGAAACTCACTCTAAAACTTCAGAGGTTGTGGTTTATTTAAGGAAGCATTAATTCTGAGGTAGAAGTTACAACATGTCTCTGAACAGCAACTAGTGCCAAGACTTTAATAACTAGCAAGTGTCTCTAGTAACTAGCATGAAGGAGACCACTGGCTAGTGGTCGGGACGGATCTATACGCCGTATACATAGTGGGAGGATAGCACTGACTTGTGTATATACTTAAGATGCCTTTTGCAGACTGTGAAAAGTACTTGGGGGCAGGAAACTCATCAAGAACAGGACTTCATCTTCATAAAGATGGAAGCTTAGAATGATTGAGATACAGGCAAAAAATAGTAATTAAATCTGTATTCACAGCCTGTTGAAGAATAGGACATTTAAATAAAAGCATATAATGATTAAAATTGGGCATTAAAACTTCAGGCGTTCTTAAATGTGATCTGTTTTGCTTCCCTGTTCCACACATTTGAAAATGGTTGGATGATATGTAAGGTTTCTTTAAGCTTAAAAACAAAGGAAAATTATTGATTTCCCCCCTATGTTAAGGGTAATTGTCCTCTGTATGCATGACTTCAGCTGAAAGATCTGGCTGCTCACTGATGTGAGCTGTATTTCCACCAAATCAAGACCAGCTGTCATCCGTTTACTTATTTAAACACTGTCTCTGGTTTGTGGCGGCTTAGGTTATTTACAGAGTCTGTCAGTTTCTGTGACTTTCCATTACCAGATTCTTTGTGGTTTATGAAAGAAAAAAACAAAAAAGAAACACTGCCAATGATTGTGTTATGCCAGATACATCAGTCTATCCTTCAAATTTCAGAGTAGCCAAGGTTTTAGACTACGTTTCATCAATCTATACACTCATCCATCTATCCATCCACCCATCCATCCACCCACCCACCCACCCACCCATCCATCCATCTATCCATCCAAAAATTTTCTCCTCCTTTCTTTACGAGCATTCCACTACTAAGTGCAAAGTTAGAAGGTCAAACCAACCAAGTGCTCCTTGGAAACCCTATACAGGGTCTCTGTGAGTCAGAACCTACTCGATGGCACTTACAAAGAACAGTATTTCTCTTCTAGGAGTTTCTAGGTGGCACAAATGTTTAAGTACTCAACTATAAGCCAAAAGGTTGGCTGTTCTAATTCTCCCAGAAGTACCTTGTAAGACAAGCCTGGCAATCTGTTTCTGAAAAGTTATAGCCTGGAAAACTCTTTTCCCCAGTTCTACTCTGCATACATCAGTCAGGAACTAACATTTCTCCTCTCCATTCGCTGATACACTTCATTTATATCTCCCAACCCCTCCTCTTGTTTTTTTTTTTTTTTTTCCAATTTATGTATCATTTATGTACATAAGCAAGACACACAAATCGCTATTCAATTAGCATCAATTAAATGCTATTTTTTAATGCAAAGTGGTTAGAGTAACCCACTGTCATTGAGTTGATTCTGATTCATTGTTAGGGGTTTCTAGTCTGTAAATCTTTACTAGAACAGAAAACTTAATCTTTGTCTTCCAGAGCGTCTATTGGGTTGGAACTGTCAACCTTGTGATTAGCACCACACCAGGACTCCAGTGACTAGAATTTTGTTGTTGTTAACTGCAGTTGAATTGGTTCCGACTCATAGCGACCCTGAATAGATAGGGTTTCTGAGGAGTGACTTATGAATTTGAACCACCAACGTTGAAGTTTAAACCAACCTTGGAGTGCAGTGCATTACCATGCAGTGCCACACCATTAGCTGGCAAATATAGGAAATTCAAACAGATTGTCTAGTCACCAAATATTTCTATATAGATTGTATGTTGCTATGGAAAATATAGGATATAAAATATAATTCAGAGTTCCTGTTCATACCGAAGTTGTTAAGAATGAAAAACAACAAGGTTGTTGAGCTGAGAAGCGGTTGCCAACATTAGAAATACAGCTTTCTTGTCCTTTGGATGTTTGGGCCTGAATTTGCCCATCATGGCACACTGATTGTTCTTTTCAGACAAGGACAAATCCACTTGCCATTCTTTTCTAAAACTGCCACCAAAAATGGCTGCATAATTAGTACAAAGTCAAAGTGCAGGAAGCTTTGTTCAAAAATTATTTACAATTTCAAGATAGAATTTAGTGTCTAGATTTTGTTTGGTGCTTCTTAAATTCTGCTTTCTGCTCTTCCTTGATTCATTTGTTACCCTTGTTCCACCAGAAGTCAACAACTGGACAAGTTCTAAACCAGTAATTGGAAAGCAGAACATTAGACCAAGTGCAGGACTCTTCTGATGTGAGACCCTGTGGACTGCAGTCTGACACCCACTCTGTAGTCTCCAGTCACAATGGTCTCTTTTCGATTGTCTGGATCTGTTGCTAGTCTGGAAATAAAACCTTTAGCAAACACATATCCCATGATCTTTTTCTTTAAAATATAATCATTCAATACAGCATTTCCAATTATTTACTTCAGGTGGAACAAAGGTAATAAATGAAATGAGGAAGACTAGATAGCAGAATTCAAGTAAAATAAAGAATTGATTCTGACTACTGACTACTATTTACCTAATATGTATTTTATAATTATTTTCAACCTGGCATTAGTCACTATTAAAATGTCTAACAGAATCACTGTACTTCTTGTGTACTGCTGTAGAATGAGCACTGGGCTACGAACCACCGGTTGGCAGTTCAAACCTACCCACTGCTCCTTGGAAACCCTATACAGGGATGCTACGAGTCAGAACTGACTCTACGACACTAAGCAACATCAACAACATCAGAATCATTGAACATTATCTTTTCTCCTTCCCATCTTCTCAGTACTCCCTGTTCTACTTTTAAAAGTCACATTTCTTGGTTGAGAATCTGTCATAAAAAGTCACTAATGGATTTGAAATGTGCAAGGACTCTCCTGTATGCTAGGTGGAAAATTAGACTGAAAGACATTGCAATATTGTGCTTCATGGCTATGACGATTCCTTTTGTAAGTCTGGTTCATCTGTAGTCTCATAACACTTGGCACTCAACCCCTATTCATATATAGTATCCAAGTTATCTATAAATCCATCTTCATCACTATTTTCAAACACAATTCAAGGCATGGTCTGTTGTTTCTGTGCGTCATTGAGTCAGTTCTGACTCATAGTGACCCTGCACAGGCTTTCGGAGGTATGTTATGGACTATTATTACCTGTTTTATAAGGAGCTCTGGTAGCGTAGTGGTTACGAATCGGGCTGCGAACCTTAAGGTCAGCGGTTTGAAACTACCAGCTGCTCCACGGGAGAAAGATGAGGCTTTCTACTCCCGTAAAGATTTACACCCTCGGAAACCCTGTACAGGGTCGCTATGGGTCTGAACTGACTCGACGGCACTTAACAACAACATATGAGGTCTGGGAACAAAGAACAGAGCCCCCTGGTGGCACAAATTGTGTAACACCAGACTACTAAGTACAATGAAAGACTAGTAACTAGTTTCAAACTCACTCAGAGGAAATCTAGAAGAAATGCCTGCTAAGTCCCTTCTTTAAAGTCACACTTGAAAAGCTTGTGAGGCCATTCTACTTCAGACGACATGAAGTTACCATGAGTCCGAATCAACTCCATAACAACTATTTTGTTTTGTTTTCAGGGGTAGAGCTAAGAATGATTTATACTGTCATAGATGGCTGAAAAGAAATCAAAAGATGAATCATTTATGGCACATGCAAATCTGTGAAATTCATTGCAGAGTCCATAAATAATGTTTTGTTGGAACACTGAACACCCTCCCCTTAAACTATCATGGTAGAATAAATTGAGGAGTTGCAACAGAAACTGTACCACCCACAAAGCCTAAAATATTTTTCACAGAGAATGTTTGCCCACCCTGCATCAGCATCAAGGAATTGTACATTAATGAAGTACTTGTACCTAGCACAGACCAGGCTTGCATTACCTGTTTCTGTTAGCAGGGCAACACGTAACCTACTGTTCCATCGGGCTCCTTGGACCTTAGTCTACTTTAGTTCATTTATATTGCTCCTGAATTTGGACTTAAAAAATATACTCGTTATACATACTGAGTGAGAAGACTGCATATATTGATCTAGATTTTAGTTCTATTTCCATTAATGAAGGCATATATTGTTGAGATCAATGGAAATAGAAAAAGAAGGAAAGGAGAAAAGGTGGGCTCCTTTTCCCATGTGGCATTGTTCTGGATGTCCCTCCACTTTTCCAGGCCCTGCATGCATGGACCTAATCAAAACCAAACAAACCCACTGCTGACCAGTCAACTCGGACTCACAGTGTCCCTAAAGGACTGAGTAGGACTGCAACATAGTGATTCCAAGGCTGGTTTTCAGAAGCAGACTGCCTCATCTTTCCCCTATGGAACAGCTGGTGAATTTGAACTTCTGACCTTTCTGTTAGCAGGGCAACACCTAACGTATTGTGCCATCAGGCTCCTTGGACCTAGTCTACTCTAGTTCATTTATACTGCTCCTGAATTTTGACTTAAAAAATACTCGTTATACATACTGAGTGAGAAGACTGCATATATTGATCTAGATTTTAATTCTATTTCCATTAATGAAGGCTTACAGCAAGTTTCAATGTGGATAACCACATCAAACTTACTGTTGATTAAAATCATGATGGTAGCTAAATGACAGTTCTGACATACAAGTTGCCCCATGCAGTAATTGTGTAGGAAACAACAACGAAAGAGTAGAGACAATTGTTCCTCAATAGTTTGTTCAATTTCACCACTCGTCTATCAGTTTGCTGTGCTGTGGTGACTTGTGTGTTTCTCTGAAGCTTGAACCTATGTCACTGGTAGTTTAAAAACCAGCAGGATCACTCATATGGGACAGGTTTCAGCCAAGTTTCCAGACTACATCACACTAAGAAGAAGGAGAGGCAACCACTTCTGAATTGTTAGTCACTGACAATCTTATGAATAGAATGGGGGAAATTGTCTGATACATTACCAAAAAATGAGCCTCTCAGGTTGAAAGACACTTCAAATATGACAACATAAAAGCTACCTCCTTAAAGTACAGTTGTTGTTGTTGCTGTTGTTAAGTACTGGGTGGAGTAGGTTCCAACTCACAGTGACCCTGTGCAGGGTTTCCGAGGCTGTAAATCTTTGTGGGAGCAGAAAGCCTCATCTTTCTCCCACAGAATAGCTGGTAGTTTTGAGCTGTGGACCTTGAGGTTAGCGGCCCAATTCGTAATCACTACACTACTAGACTAATAAATAACTTCCTGGTAAATGATGAAAACACTAAACTTATCACAGAATTAATTTTGCTTGGATCCATAATGAGTGATCCTGGAAGCAACAGTGCAGAGATCAATCATACTGCATTAGATAAATCTGCTGCATAAGACCTCTTAAAAGTATTAAAGAACAAAGAACTTATTTTGAGGACGAAGATGAATGTGACCCAAACCATGGTATTTTCAGTCATCTTATTATATACATACGAAAATTAGACAGTGAATAAGTAAGAGCTTAGAAGAACTGATGCATTTGAGTTATGATATTGGAGAAGAATATTGAAAGTACCATAGACAGCCAGAAGAACAAATAAATCTATCTTGGTAGAAGTAAAACCAGAATAGAATTTCGGATGAAAACTTTTTTGTCATTTTTTGTACAACATTAGAAGGGACCAGTCCCTGGAGAAAGACATTATACTTGGTAAAGTGACGGTTAGTAAAAAAAAAGAGAAAGATTCCCAACATGATAGATGAATGCAGTGGCACTAACAATGGACTAAAAGATAACAATTGTTAGGATGGTACACAATCAGGAAGTGCTTCGTTCTGTAGGGCACATGGTTGCTATGAGTCCAAACCAACTGATGGCACCTAACAACAACAACATTTGCTCCCATAAATATGACAGCATCGCTAACTCGATGAGACAGTTACACTCTGCCATATATGGTCAATCTGAGGAGAAATCCATTTGTCAGTCCACAACTCCTGTATAAATTCCTGCCGTTTCCTCAAACTTGAGTGCCTATGACAGTTTCTTTGTATGGAACCAATCAAAATGGTATCATTTGTCTTTTTAAATCTTTCAGAGTCCTGTGTAAAATTAATGAGTAAATCAGCTTCATACAATCGTTTTCTTCGCAACTACAAAATTTACCAAATTATCTTTGAAAAGAACACTTGATATTTCAAAAGATTTGCTACTTGCTTTACATAATGGTCAAGTATTTATTCAAAACAAACCTTTCAAAAGTAATCTTTAAAATATTTTAATTAGGTGATTTTCTTCATCTAAATAGGCACATTGAGTTACATTATATTCTATTCCTTAAGGATGGAATATAATGTGGCTCAGTGTGCCTATTTAGATGAAGAAAATCACCTAATTAAAATATATTTGATCCTTCTACTCCTTAAAGAAGGGAGAGCAGGGGCTCTGTAAGTTAAACACTGGACCACAAACCACAAGGTGGCAGTTTGAGCCCACTGACTTCTCCATGGGTGAAAGATGAGGCTTTCTGCTCCCACAAAGATTTACAACCTCAGAAACCCTATGAAGGGTCACAATGGAACCAGCCCCATGACACTTAACACTTCTTAATGAAAGAAAATATCACAAAATGTCCTCACACTCTTTTATTTGAAAACCATAAACAATTAGAGCAGAATGTATGGAATCTTACAGAAATATTGTTGTTGTTGTTAAGTGCCATCGAGTCGGGTCTGACCCATAGCGACCCTGTACAGGGTTTCTGAGGGTGTAAATCTTTACAGGAGTAGAAAGCCTCATCTTTCTCCCGCGGAGCTGCTGGTAGTTTCAAACTGCTGACCTTAAGGTTCACAGCCCGATTCATAACCACTACGTACCACTTATAAATGTTTTGGTTTTGTTTGTTTCTTTTTTTTAATGTGGGTGTTATTTAATGGTGAACAAAAGTCTTCTACCTAGATTAACCAGAAAGAGAAATCAAAGGGAAGACTTGAGAACCAGAGACAGAACATAAGCAGAAACCAAAGGAGACTGGGCAGGGTGGAAGTACCACAATCAGGACATTGGAACTACCTGATGAGGATGTTACGCCTTTCCAATTTCCTCTTAACCATATTGTCCATGCTGCTGACTCTTACCCTACCACACAACTATAAACAATCAAATCTACAAGACTAGAGCATATTAGAAAGTCCTGCTTTTAGGGAACTTGGATTATCAAGCCTTTCCCCTCCTGGATATGGAAACAAATCCTATCTTCACTCAAGATAGCTGACAGGGAACTGTGCAAATAGGCATTCTGGGAAGCAAAAACTGAAAAACTGCCTTTGCAAGGGGTTGGTATCATGGACTTTCAAGTTGGTTTAGTCATTAGCATACTCAATTCTATTCACCTGTAAGTTTGTCATACTGTGGCGGCTTGCATGTTGCTGGGATTCTAGAAACTATGCCACTGGAATTTTAAGTGCCATCTGGGTTACCCAGCGAGGACAGGTATCAGAGGAGCTACTAGACTAAGACAGACTAGGAAGAAAGAGAGACGGACTACTTCTGAATATTTAGTCACTGAAAACTACATGAATAGCAGAGCAATGCTGAAAGGAAGCATCAGTATATTGAACATTGAAATATGTTGAAAAGCACCAAGAAGTATGAATCCAGGAAAATCGGAAGAGAACAAAAATGAAACAGAACACATAAACATTGGTATCCTAGGTATTAGTGGGCTGAAATGGGCTGGTATTATCCATTTTAAATCTGACAATCACATGGTTTTCTATGCCAGGAATGACAAATTGATGATGACATTCATCATCAAAAACACCATTTCAAGATCTTTCTTAAAGTACAACACTATCTGTGCTAGGATAATATCCACATGTCTACAAGGAAAACAATACAGTTATTAGTCAAATTTGCACACTAACCACTAAAACCAGTGATTATAAAAATGAAGAATGTTATTTATTTCTTCAGTCTAAAATTGATCAAACATGCAATCAAGATGTGTTACTGGTGACTGGACTGCAAAGGATAAAAACAAAGGGAAAGGAACAGTAGTTGGAAATTATGGCTTAGTGATAGAAATGATGCTGGAGATCGCTGAACTGAATTTTGCAAGACCAATGACTTCTTGTTTGCAAATATCTTTTTTAAACAACATAAAACCCAACTCTACACATGGACTTCACTAGATGGAATACACAGAAATCAAATTGACAATATTTCTGGAAAGAGCAGGTAGGAAAACTCTATATCATCAGTCTTAGCAAGGCCAGGAGCAGACTGTGGAACACACCATCAATATCTCATATGTAAATTCAGGATAAAGTTTAAAAAAAAATTAAATTCCATGAGAGTGAAAATATGACATTCAACATATTTCACCTGAATTTAGAAATCATAACAAGAACAGAATTGATGCATTAAACGGTAATGACCAAAGACCACAAGAGGTGTAAGGACTACATCACGAACATCATAGAGGAAGAAAGTGAAACACCATTAAGAAGACAAGAAAAAAAGAAAAGGTCAAAATGGATGTCAGAAGATACTCTGAAATGCTCTCCAGCATAGATGCTAAAGTAAATGGAAAAAATGAGAAAGTAAAAGAAATGAATAGGGAATTTCAAAGGGCAGCTCGAGAAGAGAAAGTTAAATAATAGAAAACCCCATTCCTCAAGCTGGGAGACTGAAGGAAAATTTCAAGCCTCAACTTACAATGTTGAAGGATTCTACAGGAAAAATATTGAACAATCAGAAAGCATCAAAAGAAGATGGAAGGAATGCACATAGTACCAGAAAGAAATGGTTGCTGTTTAATAACCATTTCAAGAGGCAACATATAATTAAGAGTCAATAAAACTGAAGGAGGAGGTCCAAGGTCCACTGAAGGCATAGAAAAAGAACAAGTCTCTGGGAATTGATGGAATACAAATTGAAATATTTCAACAAATTGATGCTGTACTTGAGGCATTCATTTATCTATGCTGAGAAATGTGGGAGGCAGCTACCTGGCCAACTGACTGGGAGAGATCCATATTTGTGCCTATTCCAAAGAGAGGTGACTCAATTGAATGTGAAAAACATTAGATAATATCATTAGGATCACATGCAAGTAAAAGTTTGCTAAAGATAACTCAAGAATGGCTGCAAGAGTACACTGAAAGAAAACTTCCAAAGGTTCAAGCTGGTTTCAGAAGAGGGTGTGGAATGAGGGATATCATTGCTGACACCAGATGGATCTTGGCTGAAAGCAGAGAATACCAGAAAAATGTTTACCTGTGCTTTATTGACTAGACAAAGGCTTTCCAATGTGGAGATCATGACAAACTTTTAAAAATAGTGTGGAGAATGAGTATTATGGAACATTTAATTGTGCTCATGAGGAACCTGTACATAGACCAAAAGGCAGTCATTCAAACAGAACAAGGAAACACTGAATGACTTAAAATTAGGAAAGGTATGTGCCAGAGTTGTATTCTTTTACCACATCTATCCAATCTACATGCTAAGCAAATAATTTGAGAAACTGGATTATTTGAAGAAGAACATGGCATCGGGATTGGAAGAAGACTCATCAACAACTTGTAATATGTAAATGATACAACCTTGCTTACTGAAAGCAAAGAGAACTTAAAATACTCACTGATGAAGATCAAAGGATGCAGCCTTCAGTATGGTTTGCACCTCAATGCAAAGAAAATAAAAAATCCTCACCATAAATATCATTAGAATAAATGTATAAAAAAAGATTGAAGGTGTACATTTTGCTTGGATCAACCATCAACACTCATGGAAGAAACAGTCAAGAAATCAAGTGATATATTGTATTAGACAAATCTGCTCTACACAATTCTCATAAGCTCAAATGCATGTGAAAGTTGGACAATGAATAAAGAAGACCATAGAAGGATGAATGTATTTGAGTTATGGCATTGGTGGAGAACATTAAACATATCATGGAGCTGCAAAATGGCAAACTAACCTGTGTTGGAGGAAGAACAGCCAGAATGCTTCTTAGAAGTCAAGATGGCCAAACTTCATCTCTTCTGCTTTGAACATATTATAAAGATGGACCAGTCCCTGGAGAAGGACATCACTCATGGTTTCTTGTTCCCTCACTGAAACAGAGGAAGAACCTCAATGAGATTGATTGGCCCAGTGGCAGCAGCATCGAACTCAAGTATTGCAATTATTGTGAAGTTAGTACAGGACCGGGCTTTGTTTTGGTCTATTGTGCATAGGGTTGCTATGAGTTGGTACCAATCTGATGGCACAACAATTCTCTTATAGTTAAGAATTATTATTGTTAACAATTATTATGGTTTCTGTTGTTGTTAAATGCCATCCAGTCAGTCCCAACTAACAGTGACCCTGTAGAGGGTTTATGAGGAGCGGCTGGTGAATTTAAACCCCTGAACTTTTAGATTACAAACCGACCTTGCTGTCCAGGGCATTATCTCACAGTGCCACACCAGAATTACTTTTCCTTAATAAAAATACTGTGAACACTTTGACCCTTGAGTAGCCTTTGATTTAGAGTATATATAATTAAACTAGACTAAGTTATTAGTTACACATTTATAAATATATTGGTATTTGATAATCAAAATCAAATAAATATACACTGGACAAGGTTTTACCTACCTGTGTGAGGCACGATTTATTACATCAAGAGACTATGTTGATTTGATGTACTGCTTTTCAGACCCCTTGCAATAACTGGAAGTAACCTGAAGTCTTCAGTGCCTGTCCCGAGGGGTCTATAATGCACAGGCTTGGAACTATTGTTTTCTCCGGTAACTGATTTATTGGAAAGGCTCAATTCTGTGAAGTAAAATCATGAAATGGTTTTCTTTTTCTCCAGTCCTTACTTTCAATCATGCTCTGTTGAATCAGTCTTTTCCATCTCTATATGCTTGGGAAAATCCTATGATTCCCTAATCTCTTTCAACTGTAATAAATTCAGGTTAACTCCGAACTTGTACCCCAAATTGATTTAAATATCCTCTTTCTCCCCAGGAAGGTTGATGAAGGTCAAGCTTGAGAAACCTCCTTTCTTTCCTCTGAGAAGTCTAGCTCTTCTGACACTCTGAGACAGGAAGGAGGGAGAAGGGACAAATGTCTCTACTCCTAGATGGCCTCTCTTTGTTGGTTGTCCGTGTCTGGACTGACTGAACATTAATGCTGACTGTGTGTGCATCCCAATGCCATTTTTTTCATATGTTATTTGCATGAGTCTTTCAGAGACTCTGCCAGACCCCTCTGCAGTACATACCCCTAACCTGGGCCAGCCAAGGGCAATCTGGCCTCTCCAACCCTTACCTCACATTTCCCATCAATGGTGCTCTCCCTATAGCTCCATGCCCTTGAGAAGCCCTAACCAGAGAACAGTGTTTTAGACTGAGGTTCAGCAAGATGAGCTACTTTTCCTCATTTAGTGTCAGCATTCTTAAATTTAAAATTAATTAATTAATTAAAAAGATAGCATCCCTCCACTCAGTTATCTCATTCCAATTTTTCCAATTATCTTCCATTAAAGCCATGTCTTCAAGTTTACTTCTTAGGAATGCCTACGAGCTCTATGTTGAAAATGGTGTGAGTTACATAGATATAAACATTTGTAAAAGTACAGTGAACTGCACAAATGCATTCTGCGTATTTCACCTTATAAATTATACTTTAATATTTAAAAAAGGTCTAAGAATGGTAAATGGATTACTATGAACACTTAACAATAAAAATAAATGTTCTTTTCTCCTTCTTGAAAGCACCCTCAAATTCTTTGACTGAAGTTCTTTGGATCTTCTCTCCCTTGGCTTTACTTTGGATGGAAATATTCTCTCCCATGTGGAGAAGGAAGAGAACTCACATCTCACTGTACCTATTCTTTCATTAAAAAAAAAAACCAAAAATACTGTTGATCTAACTCTTACATCTTGTGACTCACCATCCAACAGTCTCACAGTTTATGGAAAGTAGACAGTTTGGAATGGTAGCTGATGGTGGAAAGGCCAGTTCTGTTGCCTCTAGATCAACTCTAAGTACCTAGCCCAGGTACAATCAAAGGTGAGATGCTTAAAAGTCATTAATTTTATTTGTAGACTTGGTCATAAATAGTCAGGCAACTGGCAAATATTATCAACAAATCTCTTACAAAAAAAAAAAAGTAGGAAGCATATCAAGAGGATAATTATATGGAGAGCAATGCATGGGAGTCAAAAAGCTATGGTCCATGTATGACTCTGCTATTCATCATTAAACAAATAATTACTGTCTGCCATGTAATAGGGGTCCTGGTATGGTGCTGTAGAATAAGGTCTAGACTGCTAACTACAAGACTGGCAATTCAAACCCACCAATCACTCCTTGGAACCCTATACAGGGTACTATGAATCAGAACTGACTCAGTGACACTTAACAGCAACAACCATGTGTTAAGCCTTTTCTAGAAACTACTCATTTGATGAAGAACAGCAGGACAAACACACAGTTGTGTAGGTTGGGACATGCACAGCTTGTAGATACACAAAAGGCAGCCCTTCTGTTCTCACAGCCAGATAAAAAGTCTTTTCTTACAAGTAAATGGGAAATTTTAATAGTCTGACCAAAGATAAGATAGAGGCAGCACAAGGTTCTACAGAAATGCATAGAAAAGATAATGTACCAAGGCTTACTAAAATTTAAAAAAACTTTCTTTCAAAACTGCATCTGAGCAAATGTTTGAGTGAGTTAACAGGAACAAAAAGAAAGATTTCTTTACCATTCAAGATGCTAGAAATCTCAGGATCAAGTTATTGTCAAGGTGGTTCCTTCTAGAGCTTTCTCCTAAATTCTTGCTTTGTGACTACATCACCCAATCTGCTTCCATCACCATACTGTCTTTTTCCCTCTATGTCTCTCTTTGCCTCTGCCTATGTGATCCATACTAGTCTTATGAAGACACCAGTCATTGGATTTAGGACCCATCCTACTCCAGTATGAACTCATCTTTTAATGACTTACATCTTAAAAAGTCTACTTCTAAATAAGGATATTATGACACTAATTGGGGTGGGGGATACTATGTAACTCATTGTAGTCTCTATATGCCTCTGTGACACTTTGTTGTCATAATACAATTCCTTGCTTCAGCAATTTAACTTCTATAACTGTGTTATAACTCATCATCTTTAATCTGTCTTTCCCAATAAGCCCTTGAGCTCCTTAAGGTGAAGAACCTAACAACCTCAGCAACTAGCTGCTGCTAGTTACCATTGAGTCTGTTCTGACTCATAGACCCTACGCACAACAGGATGAAACACTGCTCAGTCCTGCATCATTCTCACAATTATTGTTCGGCTTAAGCCCATTTTTGCTATCACAATGTCAATCCATCTTGTTGGGGATCTTCCTCTTTTTCACTGATCCTCATTTTACCAAGAATGATGTTCTTTTCCAGGGATTTTTTTCCTGACCTGTCCCAACTATGAGAGACAAAGTCACTTCTAAGGAGCATCATGGATGTACTTCTTCCAAGACAGATTTGTTTGTTCTTCTGGAAGTCCATGGTACTTTCAATATTCTTCCCCAACACCATAATTCAAATGGATCTATTCTTCTAACATCTTCCTTATTCATTGTCCAACTTTCATATGCATATGAGGTAACTGAAAATAATAGGCTTGGGTCAAGTACACCATAGTACTCAAAGTGACAAATTTGCTTTTCAACACTTTCAAGACATCTTTTGCAGCAGATTTGTCTAATGCAATGCTGTTGTTGTTTTTAAGCTTTGTCAAGTGGGTTCTGACTCATAGCGACCCTGTGTAGGGTGTCCAAGGAGTGGCTGGTGAGCTTGAACCACCGACCTCGCAGTTCAAACCGACATTGCAGTCCAGTGCAGTAAACCGCAGCACCACACCAGGACTGTAACTAATGCAATACATTGTTTGATTTCTTGACTTCTGCTTCAGGATCACTGATTAGGAATTCAAGCAAAATTAAATTCTTTGAGAACTTTTTGTTTTCTCCACTTTTCATGATATTATTTATTGTCCAGTTGTGAGGATTTTTGTTTTTCTTTTTATTGAGTTACAATCCATACTTAAGGCTGTAGTCTTTGTATAAACACACACACACACACACATATATATGTTGTTGTGCCTTTGAGTCGGTTCCAACCCATAGCAACCCTATATAAGGCTTCCAAGGAGCCGACCTTGCAGTTCAAATTGACTTTGCAGTCCAGCACATTAATGCACAGCACCACACCAGGACTCTCTCTCTTTCTAAAAATATATATATATCCCTGTGTGTGGCACCATTCTCATTCCCACATCTATTCAGCTTGTGTGACTCTCTATGCAGTCACTCATAGTTCATTGCTATTGCAGGACTGTGTATGTAACAGTATTTATAACTCTGTGTATTAAACTCTGGTACTCCTCCCAGTGTCTTGTCACAAGTTCATCATCTCTGAAAACTTCCCTCTTATTGTATACTGTCTTTCCCTTCATCCAAGTTAAGAAGCTCTAATAATGGAGTCCTGGTGTGGCGCTGTGGGCTAATGCATCAGACTGTAGTCGTTTGAACTGCAAGATCAGTAGTTCAAGCTCACCAGCTGCTCCCTGGAAACCCTATATAGCATCGCTATGGGTCAGAATCGACTTGACGGCACTTAACAACAACAACAGTAACATAGTGGTTATGAGTCGAGCTGTTAACTTCAATGTCAGCAGTTTGAAACTGCCAGCCATTCCATGGGAGAAAGATGAGGTTTTCTGCTCCTGTAAAGATTTATAGCCTCAGAAACCCTATACAGGGTTGTTATGAGTAAGAACCGACTCTATCACACATAACCACCATCACTACCACTTCACCTAGTTAACACCTGTCTGGAGTACTGTGAGATAAGAAATGGGCAGCTAACCACAAGGCTGGTGGCTCAAACTTAATAGTTACTCCTCAGAAACCTTAACCAGGCACTATGAGTTAGAACTGACTTGATACCACGTAACAACAACAGCAACATTCTGGTTAGTGAGTTAGCCTTCCTTCCTCTCCACCCCATGTTGTTGTTAAGTGCCTTTGAGTCACTTCTGACTCACAGAGACCCTGTATAGGGTTTCCAAAGAGCAGCTGGTAGGTTTGAACTGCAAACTTCATGGTTAGCAGTCAAGCTTATACTATAGCACTATACCAGGACTCCATCCCATGGCAATCATCCTATGTTTCTTTTTGTGTGAAAACATTTTCATCATAGTGGTTTCATACAATATTGGTATGTTTGTGATTTACTTATTTCACTCAGCATAATGTCTTCCAGGTCCATCCAGCCACTCCTTGGAAGGCCTATACAGGGTGGCTATGAGTTGGAACCCACTGGACAGCACTCAACAACAGCATCCATACTGGGATAAGATGATATCTCATTATCATTTTGATTTGCATCTCTCTAATGGTCAGGGTGCTCTGGTAGAGTAGTGGTTACAAATTGGGCTGCGAACCTTAAGGTCAGCAGTTCAAAACTACCAGTCGCTCTGCGGGAGAAAGATGAGGCTTTCTGCTCCCATAAAGATTTACAGCCTCAGAAACCCTGTACAGGGTCGCTATGGGTCGGAACCGAC
>NW_006408669.1:1352069-1364097 GCF_000296735.1 Chrysochloris asiatica
GAGTTAGACTTGGTTTGACAGGAGTGGGTTTTATTATTGTGGAGTTACTTCTCGCCTCAATTTTGTTAAAGTTTGATTTCTGCATTTTGAAGCTCCTTCATTGGGGACAGAGATATTTATTATGGCTATGGCTTATTGTTCAATTGACTCTTTAATCATTACATAATGTCCTTCCTTGTCTTTTAGCTTGTTTTTGCCTGACAGTCTATTTTATAAGAAATTAATATTGCTAGTCCTGCTCTTTTTGGATTGCCATTAATTTGATATCTATTTTTCCACCCTTTCATATTTAGTCAATTTTTGTCTTTGTGTTTAATGTGTGTCTGCTAAAGACAACATATTAATGGGTCCTATTCCTTATCTATCCTGCAACACTCTGTCTCTTGCCTGGTGTGTTTACATCATTTACATTCAGTGTAATTATTGTTAGGTATGAATTTATTGCTGTTCTTTTGCTGTGTTTTTTATCCTCACAACTAAACGAATAAAGAATATCATGAAAAGCAGACAAAAGAAACTGCTGAATACTTCATTTTGCTTGGATCCACAATCAACACTCATGGAAGCAGCATTTAAGAAAACAAACAACTTATTGTATTAGGCAAATCTACTGCTTGAGACCTCTTAAAGTGTTCAAGAACAAAGATGTCACTTTGGGCTTTGTATTTCATGGTACTGCTGATTTCTCTGTTGCACATAATATTTTGTGCTTAGTTCATTTAATTCGTGTTTTCTTATTTCCTTCATGGCTATTGGTTTAGTGTTTACTAAATGTTTATGAGTTTCCTCTTTTTTTTTCTCGATGAATAAGTATAAATTTTCTTTGAGGTTACCCTGTAATTTATTATTTTCATTACAAGTTTAAAACCATCTGCTCTATCTTGAAATCAGCTTGATTTCCTCTGCATTTTAAAGTTCTATAACTACACTATTTATTCTTTTTAACTTTGTAGTTGACTTTATATACAAATTGATGCAACAGTTCCCTGTTTTCCACCTTGTAGGTTTATTTTACTTCAGATACTTCTATTGCTGGGAATCCTGGTGTGGCATTGTGGGTTAATGCGCCAGACTGCAAAGCCATCAACAACAATTGCTGGGTTGTCTTTTGGATTATGTTGTCATGTGGGTTAATATCAGCTTGTTGTTTATCTTTGTCAGTTCTCTGTCCAAAGAATTCCCAATAGTATTTCTTGTAAAGTTAGTCAGGTTTTCACAAATTCTCTTAATTGTTGTTTATAAGGAAAGGCCCTAATTTCATCTTCTTTTATGAATGACTATGGACAAAAATCCACCACTCATCTGTCAGTTTGCCATACTGTGGTGGCCTGTGAGTTATTGAGATTCTGGAAACTATGCCACTGGTATTTTAAATACCTGCAGGGTGCTCCATCGTGGATGAATCTCAACTGAGCTTCCGGATGAAGACAGACTAGGAAGAAGGAAAGAAAAATAACTTCATTGAAACCTTATGAATAGGAGTGGAACACTGTCAGATAGCATAAAAATATTGACTCTTGAAGGATGATGAAGAACACCAGAATAATAGCAGATATAGCGTTGGAAGATGAGCCCCTCAGGTTGGAAGGTACTCAAAATACAACTGGGGAAGAGTTGCCTCCTCAAAGTAGTGTTGGCTGTGATGACATGAATGGAATATAGCTTTCAGAATCTTCATTTCCTAATGGGGCACAATTCAAAATGGGGAGAAACGACTTATCTACCTTCAAAAAAATCTAATACTCATCTTCTGGATTTATAATTGCTGTCTTTGCATGTTTTCTAGTTTTTCACTTATTTTGACAGTTTGTTCTTATAGTGTTTTCCTGAATGCTTATAGTTTTATCTGTGTTTTCTTGATTTTGTCTGTAGTTTCCTCAGTCTACTAACAGTACCTAAATATCATTCTTTTGTATTTCTTATCAGGTAACTCCACTGTCATTGGTTTTCAGACTCTGTAATTTGGTTACTTGTTTAAACTACTCAATTTCAACATGTGAATTGAGGTTGTCTGTTGTCTCTGAGACATTATTATGATTGTTTGGTTTTTGTATGTTAATTGATGATTTTATGTTGTGTGTTTTGTCTATTTTTTTGTTTGTTTGCATTATTTTGTTTTGATATGTCTGAGAAAGCAAGATGGGTGTGTTACGCTACTCACTAGCTTGGCAGGACTTGAACACTTACAAACTGCTTCCAGGTGGTCATAAGATGGGAGTGTATATAATTAGTTCTCTGTTCATCTTTAATGTAGATCAGTTGAAGGTAGGTTGGGCTGATGTTGACAACCATATACCATTGATTCAGGTGGTGCATGAGTGGGTGGTCGACTTTGCCCAATGGCTGTGGCTACTTGAGGCACATGAATTGTCTGGGCAGTGTGACCATGGTTGCTGTCTCTCACTCAGGTGGGATAAAAAGAAAATAGCTAAATTAAAAGAACAAAAACTTATAATTAAGATATAAAGAAAAAAAGAAGGACAAGCACAAGCAACAATTACCTGAAAAAAGTAAATAAGATTTTAAAAGCAACAAAAGGAAATGAAAAAATAGGGGAAGATAAAAGAAAGGCAAAAATAAACAAAGAAAAAAGAAGGGAAGGAAGGAAAAGGGAAAGATTAAGTGAAAAAGAAACTAAAGAAAATTACAGTTGGGAAAAGAAACAAGAAGGAAAACAGAGAAAAAGGAAAGTGGAGAAAAAAAAAAAAAAAAACCAAGGGAAGGGAAAGAAAAGAAAGTGGGAAAGTGGTATGGGGGAGAGCAGCTAGGCAGAGTTCCTTCCAGTTGTAGAGGAGGCAGTGGAGCTGAGGCACCTGGTAGGATTCTGCATGCCCTGGTGACTGAGGTGGGGGTAGGCACAGGGTTCCCAGTCCTGGACAGAATTCCTGCCAGGCCAGACTGGGGACAGAGTACCTGATCTTATAAGGAATTCTTGCTGACTCAGAAGACATGTTGGGTCAAGGTTTCTGGTTCCAGAAGAAGTTCCTGCCAGCCCTGGAAATAAGGGAAAGAGCAGAGGCCAGAGTGCCCATCTGATACTCCATGTTCTGCTGGCCTGAGGAGGCAGAAAACACATGTTCTAAACATGAGCATGGTATGTACTCAGCGCCTGATCCTTAAAGGAGCTCCTTCAACCTCAAGTGGAGTAGAGGCTTTAGCAGGGAGAGACACGTGTACTTGCCACCAGGTGTATTAAGGAGGGAGTTGCTCACACTTCTGGTCACTGGGAGGGCATCGGGAACAAAGGAAAGATTTCAGCTTTCTAGTCAAAAGGCAGCCTGTGTGGACTTTAGTGTGGTCCTGGGCAAGCAGTGGTGACTAACAGGTAGCTCATTATCTAGATTGGAATGCTTCTTGTAAAAATTCAAAATGGTCACATTGCTCATGCCAACTGAGAATTCACTGACCCATTTATCTCCTTTTTGTTGAGCTTGTTCTCCTAGTTGGCTTTCTAGTCACTTCTCTAGTCTTTACTCCGAAATTCAGGGTTCCAGGATTATCATCCATATCTGTTTCATTTGGGCTCTTGCATCTTTGTTGTAGAAGTTCTGGGTAGTCGCTCTGCAGGGACCGCTGTCTTGTTGGGTGAAAAGACAGTTTTTTAATAGGGTTATGGGCTGTTTCTTTTCTATTACAACACATTGCCATTTCTATTTTTATTACAACAATGATTATGGCAATGCCTGGGCAACAGAGAAGTTATAATGGTAGTGCAGAGATATTTCAGTCCCATGCACTTTCTAGTATGTTGTTGTTAGGTGCCATCGGTTCAGACTCATAGTGACTCTGAATCACAACCGAATGTTCACAACAAAACGAAACACTGTGAGGTCCTGTGACAACCTCGTGGCTGTTGTCACTGTGTCAATCTATTTCATTAGGGGTGGAGGTCGTCTTCTTTTTCATTGACTTTCCACTTAACCAATCGTCATGTCTTTCCAGGGACTAGGACCTCTTGACTAGTCTGAAGTCTGAGAGAAAAAAAATATATCACCATCCTGGCTTCTAAGGAGTGTTCTGGCTGTACTTCTTCCAAGATACATTGTTGCTTTTTCTGACAATCCACTTTGTTGTTATGTGACTTCAAGTAGGTTTCAACCCCTAGTTACCCTGTATAGGGTTTCCTAGGAGCAGTTGGTGAGCTTGAACCATTGACCTTGCAATTCAAACTGACTTTGCAGTCCAGCATATTAACCCACAGCGCCACACCAGGATTTGTACTCTCAGTGTTATCCAACAACACCTTAATTCAAATGCATTGATCCATCTCTGTCCTTTATTCATTGTCCAACTTTCATGTGCATTTCAAGAGACTGAAAATACCATTGCTTGAATAAGGCTTACCTTAGTCCTCAAATGGGTATCTTTGCTCTTTAACATTTTTAAAGAGGTCTTTTGCAGATTTCCTTAATGCAATATGTTGTTTAATTTCTTGATTTGATTTTATTAGCTGTTTCTATGAGTGTTGATTGTGGATCCAAGCAAAATGAAGTTTTTGACAACTTCAATCTTTTCTTCATTTATCATGATATTTAGTTGTGAGGACATTTTTTTTTTCTTTATATTTAGGTATAATCCATACTGAAAATTGTCTCTGATCTTCATCAGTAAGTATTTTTAGTCATCTTTAATTTCAACAAAGAAGGTTCCATCATCTGCATATCACAGGTTGTTAACAAGATTTTCTCCAATTTTTATGCCACATTCTTTTTCATCCAGCTTCTCAGATTATTTGCTTAGCATATCGATTGAATAATTATGGTGAAATAATACAAATCTCCTTATTTAAATAATTCATTATCCCCTTGTTCTATTCTAACAACTGCCTCTTGATCTATGTACAGTTTCTTCATGAACACAGTGAAGTGTTCTGGAATACCTATTCTTCACAATGTTATCCATAGTTTGTCATGATCTGCACATTCGAAAGATTTTGCATAGTCAATAATTCACAAATAAACAACTTTCGGGTATTTTCTGCTTTCAAACAAGATCTAACAGATGTCAGCAATGATACCCCTACTTCCACATCCTCTTCTGAATTCACCTTGAATTTCTGGCAACTCCCTGTCTATGTAGCGTTTCCTTTCCAGTACAGTTGTAAAAAATATCTTGGAACACTGATTTTACATGTGACACTTCCTTTGCAATTTCTGATAAAATTTCTACGAGAAATGTGGTGTGCCATTGAGTTGGAATGGCTCATAGTGACCCTGTAAAGGGTTTCTAAGAGCAGCTACCATACTTGAACTGCCAACCTTGTGGTTAGTAGTCCAGTGCTTATCCTATAACATCGAACCACTGCTCATTATACAATTGTTGCTGTTGTTAAGTGCCGTGGAGTCAGTTCTTACTCAGAGAAACCCTGTACGTTACACACTTTGTTGTTGTTGTTGTTAAGTGCCATCGAGTCGGGTCCGACCCATAGCGACCCTGTACAGGGTTTCCGAGGGTGTTGTAAATCTTTACGGGAGTAGAAAGCCTCATCTTTCTCCCGCGGAGCGACTGGTAGTTTCGAACCGCTGACCTTAAGGTTCACAGCCCGATTCGTAACTAGAAATTGTTAAAAACAGACAAAGCCTTATGAACACAGAAAAATGGTAGGACAAATCTACATCTTTCCAGTAATCATGTTTTTTCTATGTAATCTTATCATACCAAATGTGGTTGTACATATATCTTTTGACCCTAACAAATATCTCATGAAGCAAGGAAAGATTCTCTAAAAACAGAGCATAAGTGGAGAATGTTGAACAAGAGATTTATTGAAGGACAGTTTTGAAGAAATGAGAGAAGACAGAAATGGGGAAGAAATCAAACAAAAATGTTGTTTCAGCTAAATTTTGCCTGTTTTATCCCACAGGGAGCTCTGTGATAAAATTAACATCACAGAATGGTCTCACATTTTTACAAGGATGCTAGGCTTTTCTGCCCCTAGATCAGTCAGTTATTGGGAGCAGGGGCTATAACCTTCCAGACATTTTAAGGGTGAGTTGACTTCCATCTGACATGGTCAATTCTCTGAAGAAGGTGCAGCTGTGAACCATTAGCAGCTAAAGCTCACAGCAGCTGGGCATGGGTGCAGAGTCAGGTAAAAAGGAAGGATGCCAAACAGCATGTACTCCAGCAAGTTTCATAAAGAGCCCCATTTTACAAAAGCTTGGAGAGGGTAACTAATTTCTCAAGACCACTTAGCCAATAGGCAGAATCAGAACATGAATTCATATATTGCTTCATGCACTATATTCTTCAGGGTACATCTGGAGAAACTCCTATCTGATGAGTATTTTACAGTAATTTATTTGATAAATGATCTCTTATGTGGCAAATGATTCTACTGGGTAAGAAAAGGAGGGCTCATTCGAGAATTTACTCAACAATTTCTTCTTCCTAGAGAAAAAAATAATTGATAGAAATGAATGCAGATTCCATTTGTGTAGATGGACCTAGTGTGGTGCCATAGGATATGCATTGTACCTCACAGTTGGTTTGAATCTCAAGGTCAGCTGTTCAAACTCACCAGCCACTCTATGTAAACCTTATTCAGAGTCATTATGAGTGAGAACCAATAGTATGGCACTTAACAACAACAACAGATGGGCCCAAGTTGTGCTTTTATCAATAATAATACCCTATCATGGTTTCCTTAACTATTCTTATACAAAATTAAAATTTTTTTCATGAATGATTTCCATTCACTCTCTGTTACCCAGAGTCTTTGTTAGAAGTTAAATGATGGATCCCCGTAAAGCTCAAGGGAAAGCAATACAATATTTTGACAAGATATTAATTACTAAGATTATGCAGAAAATCACTGTTTGGCCTAATCACCATAGGCCCACAACATTCTACCTATATTCTCCTTATCTAGAAAAAAGCAAAATATATTTGAGTATGTGGCATTTTTATTAGTGAACCCAGCAATAATCTTCAGCTGTGCAACACCATTAGCCCAAATCTGAATAGAGCACGTCTGAGAAGAAGCATTATTTCTTAGAAACACCATAAAAAACCTATTTCATGCAATATTCTCTTCCACAGTTGCATGCAAGCTCATTTTGGCACTTTGAAAATGAATCACTTGCTCTGATTGTCTCATCTGGGAACTTGAGTAAATCATCCTGCCTCGGAGAAGTTGCTAAAATACAAGAAAGAAAATTAACTTTCCAGCATGCTTATTGAAACATTTCTACCTGCTTTAGATCGGATTAGGTATTTCATTTCCTTAGACAAACTTGGGGTTTTATCCCTTGTTGATAACAAAGCACAAATGCTTTTTCCAGTGCCACATACACCAGGTGTATGTGTTTACTGTTGCGATAAATGAACCTCATTTCTTCGTTAAAGCTTTCCAAGATATGGTAAGTCATAAAGTTAAATTTTCTGTCACCTGACACAAACAAAGCTTATTTGAAGATGACTAATCACATCATTGGAGTCCTGGTGTGGTGCTGTGAGTTAATGTGCCAGACTGCAAAGTCGTTTTAACTGCAAGGTCGGTGGTTCAAGCTCACCAGCTGCTCCTCGGAAACCCTATACAGGGTTGCTATGGGTCGGAATCGACTCCACGGTACTTAACAACAACAACAATCACATTATTGGTCTGTTTCTCGTATTCATCTCACTCCCAAATTATTTTAAAAAAAAAATTGCTTTACATGGCAGGGTGAACTGCTAACCACAAGGTAAGCACTGAACTGCTAACCACAAGGTCAGCAGTTCAAACCCAACATCTGCTCCTTGGAGGCCCTATGCAGCAGGGTCACTATGAGTTGGAATGGATTCAGCAGCACTTACCAACAACAATTTATAAAGCAGAGTTGACCTGGCTGAAGGAAATTGGAAATTTATGTCCTAATGTGTTCTATGGGACATTGGATAAAATGCCAAGAAGCTGCTACCTTGAAGTAATCTAAAACTAATTTAATTAAAATGACACATAAAGCCTAAGAGGAGAAATGTATGATTTAACTAAACAAATTAATGCAAAAATAGTTAAAACTCGACATGTAGAGATATAAGCAATTTTAAATTAATTTACCACGCTAAACGTGAACTGCTTTAAAGGAACAATTTAATTTTATGTTAAGGAAATAACATTCGAATGAAGTAAGAAATGATGCATATATTTATGTATATTTTAAATGAATATCAATGTGTATAGTTAAAAAGAAAGTGCCAATAAAAGCTAGGGACAGCTACTTTTTGCTTGCAAGAGAAATGGGATGCAGTAATCCTTACCTATACTGGCTTTGTTAATTAATGTTTGCAGAGTACTTGGAGTTCTTGCAAGGGTAATCTCCATAGAAGGATGAGAAATACTGCTATGAGCAGCTGAGCAGTCAGGAAAGGCTGTCATAAAAACCAGTGTTTCAACTTCTAAAAAAGAAAATGATACATTAGATTGAATTGCCATAAAAGGAGACTTCCAACCAATCATTTCCAAAGAAAAAAGAATTGCTAAAAAAGAAATGAAATAAAACTAAAGTTCATTTCAGCACTACCTCATCCCCTCCTAGTACACCAAGCCCATATGTCAGTCATTTCTGTTTTAATCCATTCCAGTGGAGTCTTGAATTCTGACGTCTGTCATATGATTAATTGTGGTTATTGTTGTTAGGTGCTACTGGTTTGGTTCCAACTCATAATAATTCTGTGCTCAACATAACAAAACACTTCCCAATCATCACAATTTTTTTTCTGTCCCCATTGCTGCTGCCACTGTATCAACCCATTTGTTGGGGGAGTTCCTATTTTTTGTTGACCCTCCACATTTCCAAGCATGATGCTCCTCTCCAGAGACTTGTCCCTCCTGAAAATATGTCCAAAAGTAGAATAGATGAAGTCTCCTTGTCATGACTTTTATGGGACATTTTGGCTGTACTTCTTCTTCCAAATTAGATTGATTTGTTCTTCTGGTAGTCCCTGGTACTTTGAATATTGTATCCCAAAACCATATTTCAAATGCATCTGTTGTTCTACAGTCTTTCTTTTTCATTGTCCAACTTTCACATCCATATGTTGTTGTTGTTGTGAAGTGCCGTCAAGTAGGTTCTGACCCAAAGCAACCCTGTATAGGGTTTCCAAGGAGCAGCTGCATATGAGGTGATTGAAAGTACCCGACTGCACTGACATCTTTACAACTGAACAATTTAAAGAGGTCTTTTGCAACAGATTTGCCAAACTAATTAATTGTTAGCTAGTTTATATTCAAGAATAGTCTTCTCCCAAAGGTGTCTGAATTTAATAAAATGCTTATTTGTTGTTGTTGTTATTAGATGCCATCAAGTCAGTGCCGATTCATAGTGACACTATAGAAAACAGTCATCATAATCATTGCTATGTTTGGATCCATTGCTGCTACAATTGTGCCAATCCATCTCATTGGTAGTCTTCTACTTTTTCTCTGACACTTGACTTTACCAAACATGATATCCTTCTCCAGGGACTGGTTCCTCCTGACAACATGTCCTAAGTATGAGAGATGAAGTCTGATCATCCTGGCTTCCAAGGAGCACTCTGACTGTACTTCTTCCAACACAGATTATTCTTTCCTTTTGGCAGCCCATGGTACTTTTAATATTCTACTCCAACACCATAACACAAATGCATCAATTCTTTTACTGTCTTCCTTATTCACTGCCCAACTTTCACATACATATGAAGTTATTGAAAATACCACAGCTTGGCTGAGACACATCTTACTTTTCAAACTGACATCTTTGCTATTCATCACTTTAAAGAGGTCTTGTGCAGCAGATTGGCCCAGTGCAATATGTCATTTGATTTCTTGACTGCTGCTTCCATGAGTATCCGTAACTGATCCTATCAAAATGAAGTCTTTGACAACTTCAATCTTTTCTCCATTTATATGAATGCTGTTTATTGGTCCGGTGGTGAGGACTTTTGATTTCTTTACATTGAGGTGCACCCATACTGAAGGCTGTGGTCTTTGATCTTAGCTTCAGCAAGCAAGGTTGTAATCATCTACACATTCTGGGTTGTTAATTAGTCTTCCTCCAATCGTGATGCTCCATTTTTCTTCATATAAGCCAGTTTCTTAGATTATTTGCTCAGCATACAGACTGAATAAGTATGATGAAAGAATACAACCCTGCGGCACACCTTTATAATTGTAAATCATTCGGTGCTCTTTTGTTCTGTTGGGACAACTTCCTCTTTGTCTATATACAGATTCCTCATGAGCACAATTAAGTGTTCCAGAATACCTATTATCCACAATGATGTCTGTAGCTTGTTGTGATTCACACAATGGAAAGTCTTTGTCTAGTCAATAAAGCACAGGTAAACATTTTTCTGGTATTCTCTGCTTTCAGCCAAGATCCATCTAATGTTAGCAATGCTATCCCTCATTCCACATCCTCTTCTGAATTCCATTTGTACCTCTAGAACTTCTCTGCCAATGTAGGGTTGCATTCTTTTTTGAATGATATTTAGCAAAATTTCACTTGCATGCAATACTAATGATATTGGTCCAATGATTTCCACATTCTGTTGGGTCACCTCTCTATGGAATAGGCACAAATATGAATCTGTTCCAATCAGTTGGCCAAGTAGTTGTCTTCCAAATTTCTTGGCATAGATGAGTGAGTGCCTCCAGTGCTGCATCAGTTTGTTGAAACATTTCTATTTGAAATCCATCAATTCCTGGAGGCTTATTCTTTGCCAATCCATTCAATGCACCTTGGACTTCTTCCTTCAGCATCATTGGCTCTTGATTATATGGGTGAACATCGACCATTTCTTTTTGGTACAGTGGGTCTATGTATTCTTTCTATCTTCTTTTGACATTTTTTGTATTATTCAATATTTTGCCCATAGTATCCTTCAATATTGCCAATTGAGGTTGAAGTTTTTTCTTCAGTTCCCTCAAATTGACAAATTGCTGAGTGTATTCTTCGCTTCTGGTTTTCTAACTCCAGGTCTTTCTGTGTGTATATATATAAAATACTTGACTGTCTGACTGTCTTCATGAGCTGATATTTGAAAATACCTGTTCAGCTCTTGTACATCCTCAATTCTTCCATTTGTTTTAGCAACTCTACACTGGAGAGCAAATTTCAGTGTCTTTTGACATCCATTTTGGTCTTTTCCTTCTTTCTAGTCTTCTTATTGACCTTTTGCTTTCTTCCTATATGATGTTCTTGATGTCATCCCACAACTCTTCTGGTGTTTTGTGTTTATTGTCTGATGCAGCTAATCTGTTCTTCAGATGATTTATAAATTCAGGTGGGGTATATTCAAGGCCATATTTTGGCTCTTGTGTACTTGTTTTCATTTTCTTCACCGTTAGCATGAATTTGCATATGAGCAATTCATGGTCTGTTGCATAGTCTGCCCCTTGTCTTGACTGGCTGATGATATGGAGCTTTTCCACCATCACTTTTCATAGATGTAGTCAGTTCCATTTCTCTTATTCCACCTGGTGAGGTCCAGGCCTATAGTCATCTTTTATGTTGCTTTAAAAAGTATTGATCTTGCAAAATTCTATCATGCAATCTCCTGCATCATTTCAATAGTCAAGGCCATGTTTTCCAACTACTAATCCTTCCTCTTTGTTTCCAACTTTTGCATTCCAATTGTCAATTTAGCAATATATCTTGATTGCATGTTTGATCAATTTCAGACTGAAGAAGTTGGTAGAGTTCTTCAATTTCATCATCACTGGCTTAAGTGGTTTTTGCATGAAGTTGAACAATACTGGTATTAACTGGTCTTCCTTGAAGGCATATGTATATTATCCTATCCCAGACAGTATTGCACTACAAGACAGATTTCGACATGCTCTTTTTGATGATGAATATGACACCGACACCATTCCTCCTCAATTTATCATTCCCACCATAATAATCCATGTGATTTACAGATTCAAAATGGCCAATATCAAGCCCATTTCAGCTCATCAGTGCCTAGGCTATTGATGTTTATACATGCCATTTCATTTTTGACAATTTCCAATTTTCCTTGATTCATACTTTGTATATTCCATGTTCTGATTATTAATGGA
>NW_006408669.1:1364308-1365063 GCF_000296735.1 Chrysochloris asiatica
AAAGACTAAGGAAAAACAAAAACAAAAACATACTAAAATGGGGGAGTGAATTATTTGCTGGTTGCTGGGATGTGAGAGTGGGGTGAGGGGAGGGAGGGAAAGGTTGAACACAGGGCAGGGAATAGAAACAGAATAGTTTGGGTCCTGGGGAGGGGGAGGAGAATAGAAGAAGAAAGCGGATGGGAGAACAATTAGGCAGGTTTGCCTGGGCTAAGTGGGACAGAGGTAAAGAATGATGTATGCATAACTTGGAACAACAGGGTTCTGGGATACAGGGACTGAGACATGGTTGGAATGGGAATGGGGGGAAATAATGTTAAGATTATGTTAATGTTATGATGCTTGGCTGTCTTTTGAATCTTCGTTTCCCTTGCATACCACTATAAAATAGATACTGGAGGGGGAGAGAAAAGAATAGCCAGAATTATCACCATAGAAATCTTTAAAGACCATCTTCTGCCTATAACTGATTGGAATACCTAAATTGGGACTACAACATCCCCAGTGAAGGAGGCTTCCTGTGGAGCATCTGCATTACATAAAGACTATATGTGGAATCCTAAACAGCATCTGGTATCTTCAGAGGTGGGAAATTTCCACTTGAAAGGATGGGCAGACCAGCCTGGAGCGACTAGAAGAACAGAAGATACTTCTTGAATGAAAGACCTACAGGAAAAATACACAACTGTTTACTACAAGAACAAGCAAGCTGCTCGTCCAGGAGACATCAGAGCACACCCCCTTCCAAGACTAAG
>NW_006408669.1:1365163-1367851 GCF_000296735.1 Chrysochloris asiatica
TTCACTGTGGGTGACCCTGCTGGTATTTAATATACCCATGGCATAGCTTCCAGAATCACAGCAACATGCAATCCACCAAAGTAGGACAAACATATGAGTGGTAGACAATGGTTATTAGGGTACAGTTTTTCTCCAATATCAGAAAGTAGAGCATTCCTGTGTAACCCTTCTAAACCAAGGTAGCATAATGTGAGGAAACAATTACTTTTAATTTAAGTGTTGAAAATATTTGAGGATTCCTACACCCAAAATTGTGGTGGTGGTGGTTAAATGCCACTGAGTTGGTTCCAACTCATAGCGACCCTGTATGTTTCTGTGCAGCAGCTGGTGAGTTTGAACTGCAGACTTTGTAGTTCTCAGTCTAGTGCTAATCCTACAGTGTCACAACAGGAGTCCAAACCCAAAATATGACCTATCAAATCATACCAAATTACATATAAAACCTACAATAATACTAATATGTAAAAGCAGGACTGACATGATAATGACCCAGCCTGCATAAAGTAGAAATAACATATGTATCGTGGAGTTTCCAGGGAGAGAACTTGGCAGCAACACTACTTTCACTATTCAGGGTGCACACTAACTTTAATGGCTTTCTGTGAACCAACAGCCGAATGCTAGTTTCATTCTCCATCTATTTTCATAAAGGCAAAAATTCTCTTCAGATTTCTTTCAGTTAGAAAAATCAGTCACTAATGTAGGTTTTTCATTAGTAAAAACATGTCATAAAGCAAAGTGGCATAAAGTGAACTTTCAAAAAATGGAGGATGTCTATATTTATAAAACATTCTTTACTTAATAAAGCTACTGTTATTTAATGCTGTCCTTGGGTTGGGCAGACAGCTTGTGCTTTACTACCAAAGATTGGCAGTGGAAATCCACCCAGCATAACTACAAAAGAAAGATCTCGAGACCTATAAGATCACAATCATTGAGAACCCTGTGAAGTGCAATCCTCAAACATGTGGGGTTTCTGTCAGTCAGAATCTACTGGAAAATGTTGTTTTCTGTTTGCTGGTTTTTCATTATTTTTCCTACCACTTTGGACAGATAGATGATCTTTCCTCCTAACTCAAATTGCTAGTAATTATACATATTGGATGTCACATTTGTAAGTGACAGGTTACGAGGAGAGACTATTTGCTGATCTTTGTCATCTAACTGAGCAATAGAAACACTTTTGCCAAGTCAAGGTTTACTGTCCCTTGTTAATACACTAATTCTCATTTCTTTCTGAAATCAAATTCTTTCTAAATGGAGAGAATATTTTGATGCTGAGAGCCTATAACATAGAAAAGATTCAATAACAGGCAACAGCCTCAAGGAACAGAGCTCTATTTGACTGTGTCTCAGATCTAGCCAAAGTCACCAATTACTGCACTCCCTGGAGACCAGACCTTACAATGAGTTCTCTGACCCCAAGAGGATTTAGATAAGCTCCGGATAAGTTGTGTTCTGTGACATGAGCACTGAGTTGCTTAGCAGTAAAAAATGTTTCTCCCCTAGAATACCTTAGCCAATAACATTTCCTTGGGGTTTATATGGCTTCCACAGGAGGTGGAAACTGACGCAGTGTGAGAGCAGTTTTTGCCAATCTTATATCAGGTTTAAGTCTCTAGGACCATGGGCAATCTTCTGAGTCCTTTCTTCCCATGGTTAAGGATGGAAGGGATCCTGCAGGTAGCCCTTATCTCATGTCCTTGGTGAGTGTGGACAATGCCAGCAGGGTAGACGTTAGGAGAAGAAGGAAAAGTTCTTCCCAGTCTTCAGAGGTGTTTGTCTGTTATACTCCCATGGTAGGGGTGCAGTCTTTGAGAAGGAATCTCCATTACATTCTTGAGTGCTGATTATGAACCAAATGTTTGATAAGGCCATGGTCTCTGAAGAGCAACTTCCTGAGCATAACACTGTGCCTACTAGTAACTTACCTGTACCTCTGTGCCCCATCATTGAGAAATGATAGTTTTATAGGATGGATCTCATAGGGCTGTTGGGTACAGATGATGTATCCACAGAAAATATTTAAGGAGTTTAAAAAAGAACTTAATGCATTATAGCTAAAACAAACTCATCGCTGTTGAACTGCTACCGACTCAGAGAAACTCTATAGGTTAGAGCAGAACTGCTCCAGTGGGTTTCCAAGATTCTGCATCTTTACGGGAGCAGACAGCCTCAACTTTCTTTCTCTGAGTGGCTGGTGTGTTCAAACCACTGAACTTGAAATTAGCAACCCGACGCTTAATCCATGATACCACAAATGCAACTAAACTTACAATATGGCCTCAGTCAGACTGAGTACACACACAAAAAGGAAGAAAGACAAGGCAGGTGTTGATTTACAACTGAAGAAATTGGTGATCAGAACAATTAAAAATTCTGCCTAACTAGGATCATTCATTAATTCATGAATGTATCCAGGACTAACCCCTTAGCGAGCCCTTTTCTCCTATGCTCCTAGCACTAGGCAATGCTAATATTGTAAGTAGACAGATCCGAGGGACTCCAGAATGGTCACTGTATTCAGAATGCTGTAATGAGAGACAATGCTCCCAATGTGTTTCCCTCTTTCCCAAAATTATTTCTCTTGAAAGGAACATCAAAATTAAGAAAAAGGTAAGGGAAGAGACAATGAGCTAGGTACATTCCACAGTAGACTAAGTTTTTAGTGCTGTCTATGCATCATGT
>NW_006408669.1:1372165-1374278 GCF_000296735.1 Chrysochloris asiatica
AAGCTTTCAAGAGGGAACTTAGATCCAGAATGCATGGAGGAAGGTAAAATCTCCACTGGGTAGTATCCCATCTGTCTAGGCAGGGCTGATGAAAGGAAATGTGGATAGGTCTCTTGTGATACAATAGTGAATAATTGTTATCAGGACTGCTTGTGAGGGTTGGAAATGTAAAGGTAGATGTTTTGAAGCAAAAGGAGGGAATTGATTAACTTTGCAGTCTAGGAGAAGAGGTCCCTGAGACCATCAAGGGAGAAGAACGGAGAGTGGGACGCTACCCAGAGAAGCACGGACACCAGAGATGGAGGCAGAGACGATGACATGGAGAGATGGAGCGGCTGGGGACTTTGGACCCAGAGATGGAGAGTGGCTGTGTGCTGATGACCTGGGGGAAGACTTGTAGGGTATACCCTTTGGTTGGTTGATGATGCATGGAGGGGGTTGTAACCATGGCAATGAAACAATATATGATAGAATGAATGTAAAACTAATGTTCTTCCATGTAAACTATCACATAATTCATAATAAAATATTAAAAAAAAAAAAGAGGTAAGATTGTTGTTGTTTGCTTGTTCCCATTCTTTAAAAGTTTCTTTTTTCTTTTTCTGAGGATTTTTCTGTGCTGTAGGATAAATAAGTATCAGCTTAGCTCCCACGTGATGCTACCTATGTAGGATTTCTCTGAATGGCTTAGTGCCTAGGGCTCTATGAAAATAGATTTATGAGTTTTCCAGGGATCTACTGTAACCAAAGTAGGCTGTGTATTCATGCGTCTTCTTTACAGCTAAGTTAAGTACCCATAAAGGAAAGCTAGGAGAAAAAGAAATCTGACAAAGGAGAGGGATGGGGAATGTCTGGGCCTGGATAGGCTTACATTAGCAGATCAATGCTTGAAGATCAGGTGGAGGAAACACTCACCTGAGGATGCCCTTTTTTGACCAAAGTCCCACCTCTGTGAAGGTGGAAAGTAAGATGGCCTATGGAAGCCCACAGGGCTGCAGAGATCTGTCAGGAGGACTGGTAGTGAGAGATTCAACATCACTTTGAAAAACAATCCCTCCAGACAGTGTTTGCTTTGAGAATTCCTAAAGCCAAGAGAAAGTAGCTCTGGTGGTACCATTGGTTCAGTGTTGGGCTACTAACCAAAAATGTTGGCAATTTTAACCCACCAGTTACCCCATGGGCAACAGATGTGGCAGTCTGCTTCGATAAAGACTTACATCCTCAGAAACCTTATGGGACAGCCTTCTCTGTCCTATCTATCTCTAGGAATCAAAATCAACTTAGTGGTAGGAGTTTTGTTTATGGGTAAAACCAAATGGTACTGGATATGCCATAGCAAGCATGTGAATCAAATTTTAAATTCTCAATATGTTACCTTTAGAATATCTGAAACACTCTCTTCTAGTTTAAAAATAATTAATTGGCCTTTGCTGTTGTCAGTTACTACTGAGTTGTCTCATGAAGACGTTAAGTATAAGAGAATGATATTTTGCCTGATTGTAGATATTGTGTAGTGCCTTCATCTTCCAGCAATATATTAGACAAGATTATATCATAATCCATATTTTTCACCAGGAATTAGATCACCAGGTCTTTACTCCTAGTCTGGAAGTTCAGCTGAAATCTGTTCACCACTGGTAACTCTGCTGGTACCTGAAATGTTTTCAGCATTATAGCAGCATACAAGCCATCAAAGTACAACTAACTGACAAGCTGTTTTAAAATATTTATTATTTATATGTTACCCACACAGCTTTACTAACTGCAGTGCCCTTTATCTTTAATAATCATGGCTCTTGCTACATGAGGTGTAAGAAACAATGCCTAACCTCATCCACATACTGCATATACTCAGGTGATAAGAGCTCAAATAATCTTTTGTTCAACAAGATCAAGGATTTTAGAGTCAAGCGCTTCAATTTTTATAATAAAAATACAGTATTTGATGAATCAACAATTATATCAACTTGTTGGGGTTTTTTGTTTGTTTGTTTACTCTTGTCTTTTCTTTAGTGAAAAATGCCTTACTTATACTGGACATGCGGTGGAAACTGTGGCAAGGGGTGGGGAAGACTTTCTTGGCTATGTCTGTTGTAGTTTTTAATGTTTTTTG
>NW_006408669.1:1374378-1379258 GCF_000296735.1 Chrysochloris asiatica
AAACCTTATACAGGGTCACTATGGGTTGGAATCAACTCGACAGCACTTAACAACAACAACAACATGCATCATGTATTGACCTTAGTGTAGGTATTATAATCTTTTTTTTTTTTTTTTTCTAAATAGGGTAGGAAATGGAAGCTCAGGAAGTTAAAGTCTCTCTCCCAAATTTTCTTGGTGTTAAGTGCTGTCACATTAGTTCTGACTCACAGTGACCCTGTATAGGGTTTCTGAGGAGCAACTGGTGAATTTGAACCACTGACCTAGTAGTTCAAATCAGCCTTGTGGTCCAGTGCTTATCCTATAGTGCTACATCAGGACTTACAGAGATATTAATCGATGAGGCTAAAACTCTCCTGTAGATAATTCTGTTCCCTTTCCATTCCTATCCTGCTTTCAGAGCAATATATAACCTAAATGTTCTCATTTTTAATAGACTATATATCAAATTGCTTTATCAACAATCAGATAGGCATTGTTTCTAGATTTTACATTGTGGGCACCTGAAGAGAGGACAGACACTAATGGGCTATGGGAATGTAAGGAGGGGAGTGGAGAGATTGGAGAGGCAGGAAACCACCAGCCTTTACCATTCCTTATTGGGCACTGAGACTAGCACAGCCACTTTGCCATGCAAGATACTGGAGTGGGTTTAGAGTAACAAGCAGTTAAAAATGGATTTTGCCATTAATGCATTTGTGATTAATGCTTTCCGCTACGTTCAGAAGTGAAGCAAGTTCATTTTCTTTTCAGAAGACCCACACCTTGGAGATTCTATAAATATAGCTCTTAATTTAACTTCTCTGAAGGAATGGCAGCATCTATTTGAGTGAAATTACTACCTTTTAGAGGCACTATCTCTCCCTGGTTGCTGCTGTTTCCCTGAGCTCTCATTAGCTTTCCCCTGGATAGAAAACAGGCCTGTACAAGACCCCAAAATGCTAAACATCCTCAGGTTGAAGAGCATTTCTTCCCTGAGCCCGTCTGACTCAGCAGTGATGTATGTGCTGAGGAAATCTTCCTTTGCCTGTCTTAGCTTTGCTCTCATTTCTCTTTCAATTGAAGCAGTGTGATTTTTCTTCTCTCCTCAAGGCCTGTTCAGAGAGCAAAGGGAGTGCATAATTGTTTGGCTGTCCATTGCATCCTTCTGCTGCATCTTTCATAGGAAATCTCATTATTAAAATACAAATATTCTGCATAATCTATTACAACAGAAGTGGGTTGGTAAAAAGCCAGTATGGGGGATGGTGGGCTGCAAACTGCGTTCTGCTGCAAAGTGGTCCTTTTTACTGAGCTATAACACATATTATCTTGTCAATTGATTGATGACCTGAGCAATAAATTCTGGGGATTCTTGGAATAAGAGTGTTTCTTATCGCTCTTGGTTTGAAAGGCTTTCATGGTATCGCAGGGATTTCTCAGGTTGCCTTGAACAATTAAAGAAAATGTCAAAGAGCATTGGGAGCAGGTGCCAGAGCCTCCCACGGAGGCCTGCCCAGCAGAGGACTGACAAGTCCTGTTACGGTGCTGTCAGTTTGTGCAATGTCTGCTACCACCCAGAGAGGTGTCTAGCACTATGAAACATCTCTCTGAGCCCTTCTGAACAAAGGAGAAACTGAAGATTCCTGCAACGCTGCAATATGACCCTGAAAGATGGACCAGGTCTTAGATTCAGAAAATCTCTGGATGCCTTCTCAGATCTTTCATCAAAATACTTAAATCCATCATCATTCTAAGCCTGCTTGAGCTCTGATCTAGATGTGAGAGTCCAATAACAGTCAAAGTTAGTCCCTCAATTACCCAGTGTCAAGGCGTCACAAAATCATTATGATTACAAAGATTTGTACTTTCCACAGAAAGGAAGAAGATAACCCAAGAATGCTAACAGCTACACTGAGGAAGCCAGACATGACACAATCATTCACAGATGAGACACACACAGCTTTGTCCCCAGTTTCTACTGAAAGAGATTTCCCTGATTCAGAGCAAAATAGAACCAAAACCATAAAAGACCACCACAATATAAGAGAAATCTCATTCTGTTCTTGCTGTGGGGCTTAGGGCAAATCATTTAGCTTTCCTGTGCCTTGCTTTTCTCCTGGTATAGTATGGAAAACAGCTTATCTACATCATAGGGCTGTTGTGAGAATTTAATGGGCTTATAGTAAGGAGTCTTTAAGTGACAGAAATGATTAAGCTCTGGACTACAGGTGAAACAGTGGTTGTGGTGGTGGTGGTGTGCCATGGAGTCAGTTCCAACAGTTTGAATGAATCCACCCAGAAGTGCTTCAGAAGAAAGTCATGGTGAGCTCCTTCTGAAAACTTAGCCATTAATAACACTAGGGAGTACAGTCCTATTTGATCCACATGGAGTTGCTAAGACTCAACTTCACAGCACATTTGTGTTTGTTTTTTCATAGCCTAGTTAATGTTCTTCATGAGTTAGTTATTACCATTAATCTTTACACAGAGGTATGTCAATTTGCCACTGTAGACATATATTAATGGCAGTCTAAAAAGTAGTATTCATCCACAATCACGGATTCCTGGTGTGGCACTGTAGGATCAGCACTGAACTGTGAACGACAAGATCGACAGCCCAAACCCATCAGCTGCTCCTCAGAAACCCTATAAGTTGGAACCAACTCAAAGACACTTAAGAGCAACAACAACAATCTATAGCCATATTCCCTAACAATGCCATATAAATAACTATCTGTGGAGTCCTGGTGTGGTGCTGTAGGACAAGCATTTTACCACAAGATTGGTTTGAACCATATGGTTTTGGTGGTTCAAACTCACCGGCCACACCTTGGAAACCCTATACAGGGTTGCTGTGTGTCAGAATCGACTCTATAGCACTTAACAACAACAATTAAGAAGGCTGGGAGTCCTGGTATGGCGCTATAGGATAAGTTGCTGTTGTTGTTGTTAAGTGCCGTTGAGTCGATTCCGACCCATAGAGACCCTGTATAGAGTTTCCAAAGAGCAGCTGGTGAGCTTGAGCCACCGACCTTGCAGTTCAAACGACTTTGCAATCTGACGCATTAGCTCACAGCACCACACCAAAACTGGACTACTGATCACAAAGTTACTGGTTCAAACCCACCAGCTGCCCCTTGGAAATCCTATACATGATGGCAATGAGATGGAACTGATTTGTTGGTATTAACAAGGATAACACTAACCACAAACACCCTCTAACATACAGAGATGTGGTACAAATGACTTCCCAGACTGCTCACAGGAGAAGCTGAGAGTCCCTGTGGTTGTGGATCTGAAAATGAATTTACTGGATTACAAATTCAACCTGACATATGTGCTGACCACAGCTAGTTCTGAAAATATTAACTAAAGAATATAAAGGAACTAATGTTTTCAATACCATATTTCCACTGAGCCATGAGTCCATGGATTTAAAAATTAAGTAAAAAAGATTGAGCATAAAAGGTAAAATTGGCTTTCCCTCCCCACCAGGACTGGTCTGTGGGGGAGGCAGGTGGTTAGTAGACTTTAATGCCTTTTCTGGTGGAGGTAGATTTTGAAGCACTTTAAAGGAAGGAACTTCAGGAAGAGGAAACTGTGCCAGTGCAGGGGCAGTAAGATTGGATTGGTTGTTCTTGATTTGTCCTGCTCTGTTTAGGATTGTAATATTGGAAGCATGGGAATAAAAGTTCAATGTTCTCAATTTTTTTTTATATTGCCATTAATAATCAACCTGCTGGAAGAGTTGTTTTTGAATTATTTTCTGATATATGTCCTAAAACCTGTGAGAACTTTCGTTGTCTTTGTACAGCGTTGTCAAGGATTTCAGGGTTCAGGGTGGTGACTTCAGTGAAGGAAATGGCTGAGGAGGAGAATCTATTTCTGGAGGATTTTTTGAAGATGAGAGTTTTGCTTTTAAATACAACAAAAAATTCCTCTTGTCAATGGCTAACAGAAGGAAGGATACAAATGGTTCACAATTCTTCATTTTTTATTCTTCTATCTGATGACTTCCTAAAGAACAACTAAGCTAACTCCTCATTTAGATGGGTATCATGTTGTATATGGGCAAGTGATCTCTGGTCAAGAAGTTTTAGAGAGATAGAAAACCAGAAAACTGATGCAGCTAGCAAACCATTTGCTGAGGTACGGATACTAAGTTGTGGAGAGCTAATTCCCAAGTCTAAAGCTAAGAAAGAAGAAAAGAAAAGGCATAAATCATCATCATCTTCTTCTTCATTTAGTGACTCAGATAGCTCCAGTGATTCTCAGTTCTCTTCTGATTCTTCTGATTATGAAAGTGCTTCTGAAGAGAAATAATAAAAAAAAAAAAATTAAAAGAAAGAAAAAAGAAACATAGAAAAAAATTCCCCGAAACACAAGAAAGAAAAGAAGTGAAAGAAAAGTGTATCTAGTGAAAGTGAAGCTGAAAATCTTAAAGCACAATCCACTGTGCAACCAGGAGAGATCCCTCTTACACCTGAAAATAGGTTCCTAATGAGAAAAAGTAATCCCAAAGCTGATGAAAAAGGAAACCCAGAGAGAGACAAAGACAGATAGAGAGTAATCCATTGAACTTCCAGCCTGATTCATATTAGAGATGACTTTTAGATACTAGGTCTGGCAGGAAAATTAAAGGAAGAGGACCAAGGTGTTACTCAACTTCTTCTAGATCCAGATCAAGGGATCGTTTCAGACATAGTGAAACTCCTCCACATTGGAGGCAAGAGATGCAGAGAGCTCAACAAATAAGAGTATCAAGTGGTGAAAGAACAAAAGGGATGAGTGAATTAAATGAAATAAAATGAAATCAGAGAAGCCCAGTTAGAGTTAAAGAGAGAAAAATAATTGAACACAGACATGGATATGAGAATCCAAACAGAAAAAGAAAAAAA
>NW_006408669.1:1379657-1381371 GCF_000296735.1 Chrysochloris asiatica
ACAAAACAGATTAAAGTCAAAGGATGGAAAAAGATATACCAAGCTAATTGAAATAAAAAATGAACATGAGTGACAGTACTAATCTCTGATAAAAATAAACTTTAAGGCAAAAACCAGTATAACAGATACAGATGGACATTATCTCATGATTAAAGGGACAATTGAACAAGAAGACATAACCATAATAAATATCTATGCTCCCAATGAAAGAGCTCCAAGATATATAAAACAAACTCTAATAGATTTGAAGAAACAGAAGAACCTACAATAATAGCTGGTGATTTTAATACACTGCTTTCAAAAATCGATAGAACAACCCAGAAAGAAACTTGACAAAGACACAAAAGAACTAAACAACACAATCAGCCAACTGGGCCTCATAGATGTGTACAGAGCATTCAACCCAACAACTGCACAATACACATTCTTTTCCAGTGCACATGGAACATTCTCCAGAATAGACCATGTGTTAGGCCACAAAACAAAACTCCATAAATTTACAAATATAAAAATACTACAAAACATCTTCTCAGACCACAATGCTCTCAAATTAGAAATCAACAATAGGAAGACCAAAGAAGTCAAGTCAAATACATGGAAACGGAATAACACCCTGCTGAAAAGTGACTAGGTAGTAGAATAAATTAAATGTGAATTCACAAAGTTTCTAGAAACAAATGAGAACAAAAACACAACACACCAAAATCTTTGGGACAGGGTGAAAGCAAGTGCTGAGAGGACAATTTATTGTAATAAATGCACACATCCAAAAAGAAGAAAGAACCAAAATTAACACATTAACACAGAATCTACAACAATTAGAAAGAAACCAACAGAGGGAACTACAGCCACCAAAAGAAAAGAAATAATAAAGATTAGAGCAGAAATAAATGAGATAGAAAACAGAAAAACTATAGAAACAATCAACAGGACAAGAAGCTGGTTCTTTGAAAGAATTAACAAAATCTACAAACCATTGGCAAACCTAACAAAAGAAAAGAGGGAGAAGACACAAATAACATGCATTAGAAACCATGTGGGCGATATCACAAGAGAACCAAAGGAAATCAGAAGGATAATAACAGAATACTATGAAGAGTTGTGCTCCAACAAATTTGAAAACTTTGACGAGATGGATACCTTTTTTGATAAACATGACCTATCTAAACTTACACACAGTGAAATAGAAAACCTGAACATACCCATAACAAAAGAAGAAATTGATCAGGTCATCAAAAGACTCCCAACCAAAAAAAAGTCTAGGCCCAGACGGCTTCACTGGTGAGTTCTACCAAACATTCAGGGAAGAGCTGTTACCAATCCTACTCAAATTATTTCAGAAGATAGAAAGAGATGGAAAACTTCCTAATATATTTTATGAAGCATAACCCTCATACCAAAACAGGGAAGGACGTCACTAAGAAAGAAAATTATAGACCAATATCCCTCATATACTTAAACGCCAAAATTCTCAACAAAATCCTAGCCAACTGATGTGCATCAAAAGACTTCACCAGCAGAATAAAAAGAGAACCTACAGGATGGGAAAAATCTTTCGCAATGACAAATTAGACAAGAGACTTACTTCTAAAATATATAGGAAACAACAACACCTCTACAAGAAAAAGACAAATAACGCAATTAAAAGATGGGCACAGGACATGAACAGACACTTCACCAAGAAAGAGATCCAGGCAGCCAACAAACATATGAA
>NW_006408669.1:1385459-1405216 GCF_000296735.1 Chrysochloris asiatica
ACAGCCCCTCTCCCTGTCTGGGTCTAAAGTCCCCAGCTGCTCCATCTCTCCACGTCATCGTCTCTGCCTCCATCTCAGGCATTACTGCTTCTCTGGGTAGGGTCCCGCTCTCTGCTCTTCTCCATTCATGGTCCTATGTCTGTTGACAGTATTTATCTTTGCTGTCCTCTGTTTTCTTGTACTCTGTGGTTCTTTGCTGCCCTTTTCACTGCTACACAGTCTTTGTCCTCTTACTGGTATGTACCCATGTGAAACCAGTTTCTTCCTTGTAGACACGGCGATCCTATGTGTGTCAGAGTTAAAGTGTACTCCATAATGTTTTTCATGGGTGGTTTTTTGAAGGTAGATCACCAGCCTTTTCTTCTGAGATACCTCTGGTTAGATTCAAACCTCTAACCTTTCTATTAGCAGCCAAGCACATTAACTGTTTGCACCAGCCAGGTGTTCCTACATCTGTACTAACAATAACTAAATGCAGCTCCACCTCCTAGTCATGAGAAATCAGCATTTTGACAAACATCAAACATTTAATCCTAGAGAGGAAAGGTCTAAGATCATTTTTGTGCAGTTTATTATTACAATAGCCATCTTTGTTGTTCTTGTTGTTAAGTGCTGGCTAGTCGGTTCTGACCCATAGCGACCCTGTACAGGGTTTCGGAGGCTGTAAATCTTTACAGGAGCAGAAAGCCTCATCTTTCTCCTGCGGAACAGCTGGTAGTTTCGAACTGCTGACCTTGCTGTTCACAGCCCGTTTCGTAACCACTATACTACCAGAATGTCTAAAATATGTTCAAATTCATTCTATACGCTAATGAAGTTAAAATAACAGAGTTTGCACTCATAGTAAGCACAGCCTTACAACAGACACATAATATAAACACATCGTCACAGTTAGACGTGAAAAATGATGTAGACTCCTGAATAGTTTCTAACGAGGAACTAACAAACTCTGCCTGTGGAAGATGGAGACTGTCAGATGTTGCTTATCAAGAAAATGCTCACACTATGTCAGGGACAACAAAGGAAAAGGGCCTTCCCAGCATATGGAAGAAAACATGCAAAGTTGTGAGGAAGGAGCCTTCAAAACCACTTGATAACTAGCCAAGAGAAGATTTAACTGGGTCTTGAAAGTTATGGCGGTGGTGGTGTGCCGCGGCATTGGTACCGACTTGTAGTGACCCTGTATCGGGTTTACAAGGCTGTAAATCTTTAAGGAAGCAGAAAGCCTTATCTTTCTCCCATGGAAAAGCTGGTAGTTTTGAACTGCTGAACTTGAGGTTAGCAGACTGACTCATACCACTATGCTACCAGAGCTCCTTATAGATGACTCTATGTGAGACCAAGCCTGTGAATATAGAAATCACTTGCAGTCTAGCAGACATGTATATATTTTTAAACCTGCAGTAAAGTATCTTGCTCACCATGCTGAACCTTCATTGGAGATCATTGCTGCTGCTGTTAAGTGCTGTCAAGTCAGTTTCAACTCAGATAGTAACTTTCCATAGGGTTTCTGAGGAGCCAGTGATGGGTTTGAATCACCAACCTTGTGACTAGCAGTCCAGCGCTTATTCTACAGTGCCACACCAGGCTTCCCATGACCCCTATCCAAACTGAGGAGAATCTCCTTGAAATTTTTAAAAAGGAAAAGCCACTAGCGGATTCTAGAATCTAACTAACTTTACTCTCAAATGGGGGGGAGTCCTAAACAGAGGGCCTCAGACGTAATCGCTTAACAAACAGTAAGCAAATATTCATTGCAGAAAAATAAGTCCTACCTCCTGAGTCTGATGGAAAGTCTGGATAATATTTACCATTTACCTTTATCTCTTAATTGCTGTTAAGTGCAGTTAAGATAGTTCTGACCCATAGAAACCATGTATAGGGTTTCAAAAGATCAACTGGTGGGTTTGAACCACTGATCTTATAGTTCAAACTGACCTTGTCGTCCAGCACATTATCCTGTAGCACAATGCCCAGTTCTCCAAATGTTGAATACAGTTAGAATTATCCTCCAAACAAAATTTCAGAGTTGGTTGATAGGAGTTTCAATTACCAGTTATTCATTAGCAGCCTGAGGGATGAGAAGGGCATGGGAAGTGGCATATTTCTGCATTTGGTGAAACCTCTCCTTCAGAGACCAGGTTGGATTTTTCATTGTTGCTTTCTTTCCTTCCATCTTTTTAATTGAGTTTTTTCTTCAATTTGACTTCCTCTAGAAAAAGATTTGAAGCCATTATTACGTAGTGGGTTACGTGTTGTGCTGCTAATGACAGGGGTAGCAGTTTGAATCCACCAGTGTGTCTGGGAGAGAGAGATGAAGTTGTCTGTTCTCATAAAGATTTACAGCCTTGGAAACCCTATATGGGGTTCCTATGAGTCCTAAAGGGTTCAATGGGATGAAACAACAACAGAAAAAGATTGGAGTTTCTGGAGCTGGAGGCACAAATGATTAAGTGCTGGACTAATAGTCAAAAGGTTGGTGGCTTAAACCTACCCAGAAGGATCATGGAAAAAAAGCCTGGTGACCTGCTTACTAAAGGTCACAGTCTTGAAAACTCTACTGACTAGTTCTGTTCTGCACACATGAAGTGCTTGTGAGTCACAATCTACGTGACAGGCAACCATAAACAACAGTAGAAAGATGGGAGTGATTTTATAAGGAGATGCCCTGTTCATCTAGTTAATGTAATTTCGTGATTGCTTTTTAATCTAGTGAGGGCAGGTCTGAAAGTTACGGATTTGCATGTGCACAAGGGATACTACTTGTAGTTCATTATTCTTGCATTATTTCCAAGCACAGCCCACATCCCTCTGGTTGTTTTTGTTAGTCATCATGGGTGTGAACAATGTGTTTGAGTTTAAATCATTGCTGTTGCCAGAACTATGTCTTGCTCTTCAGTGATTACCATACTGTCACCATGGTTAAAATGAGTTTGTAATCTTCATTTTGCCTCTCACAAAAACAGAGCATAAACAGAGGAATTTACCCAAGGAGTCTGGGATTGCTGTTGCTGCCATACAGGATATTGGTTCCCACATCTCTGTTACAGCAACAAAAGGGCAAAAAAGAAGTATATATGGGGCATGCTTTCATGTGGAGGCAGCAAATTAAGGTAGTTCCAGTGTGGCATTACCTACTGGTGAGAAATGAAAGAGGTAGATGATGAAGAAAGATGGAGGCCAAGAATAGTCACCATGGATAATAGAAGAAGGAGAACCATGAAAAATGGAAGAGGTGAACCATGGCTATTTATAAATGTAACCAGGAGTACTGAGAACACAATCTAGGTCAGAGACAAACTTGTTAAGACCCTGGCCAGTATGCAGGAATTGAGAAGTCAGACAGAACTTTTATTTCCTTGAAGTGAAAGACAATAGGCATTAAGTTTATTTACAGGAAAGTGGTTGAGTCGATGGACTAGACCATCCAAGGTCATAAAGGAAAGGCAGAAAGTGAGTACTGGAATTTATTGACAGATGGAGAAATAACAAAGGGACCAACTTTTCCAAAACATGGTGATGGAATGGGTGAGCAAATCTGCTAGTCAGGGTGCGGACAAGAAAAATCTCAAAGATAGCACTTTTCTATATGATAAAAATGTCCTGAGTAGGACCTAAGAGGAAGTTGCTGATGTGGTTTAGATAGGTGATATGCTTTTTGAGGTAGATGAGGCCAAGAAACTCAAGGATATGAGAAATCTAGAATTTGACATGTATAGTTTGGTAGTCATAAAGTTACTAAACTAATGGCAGACCTTGACTGGTTAGAAATCTAAAGGGGCAAAAGCAAATGCTAAATGAATGAGGGAAAGTGACCAAGGTAAGGATTTATGGTTTAGGAATTTGGAAGAAAACACAAAGCTTTACTTTAAAGTGCTATGGATTGAACTGTGTTCCCCCAAAAGATAAGGTGAAATCTTAACCATTATACCTGTGAACATGATCCTTATTGGAAATAGTATCTTTAGTTAATATGAGGTCATATTGCAATAGAGTAAGACCTAATCTTATATGACTGGTATCTTTACAAAAGAGGAAAGCATACACAGAGACAGGTAGACAGATGAAATATGCCACGTGTGCTGTTGTTGCAGACTACTAGAATCTGGGAGACAGGACTGGGACTGTCTCTTTCTCAAAGTCCTCATAAGGAATTAACATGACTGATACATTGGTTTGAACTTCAGAACTGTGAGAAAATAAATTCTGTTCTTATAAGCCACCCAAATTGTCACATATTTTTCTATGGCAACCCTAATACAATATGGCAAGTTCTGAGCTCATACTGGCCAATTCTCAATGAGAGTTCTTAGAAAGGTGATAGCATGAAATAGATTTAAGGAGACTAAATGTTATATTGAAGCTATTCCTCCTGAGCTTTCTCTGACGTTAAGACCACGATAGTCTTCTGGCTGCACTCTTTATTCATCCAATTGTTTAGTACTTCCATTAGCTCTGAGGAATAACACTAATCCCAGCTTGGAATCTTCCTGTTCACTCTATTTAAAGACACTCAAGATGTCTTAGAAAATAGAAGAAATCACTTTTTTGGAGAATTGATTCATTTCCAGTATTATATAAATGTGATTCTCAGTAGACTCCTATGGTATGCAGAAAACAAGTATATTAGATATTTATTTATTTTTCTTTTCCAGCGTGCATTCATTTCCTCACAGCAAACTGAATTGTAATTATGCTAAACTATTAATTTTAAAGACGTTATTCATTTCCTACTATAAATGATACACAAAAGCTTGAGATATGACCACTGTGGCCCCATTTATGATGGTATGGGAGGTTGTCAGGGCTTAAATATCTAGATCAAAAATAAAGCAAACTCATGTCGGTGCAATGCAGACACAAATGAAATCAGCATTCAGGCACAGTGATGATTTCTGGTTGTAAAGATAGCTGCAATGGTTAGTCTTTTATATAAAATGTAAACATAGAACACTGTGCTCTTTAGAAATCCTTCCGATTCTCATGTGCAGGAGAGAGACACAAGATGTGGTGTGACATCTGAATGGAGGGGGCATTTGGGCAGAGAGGAAGCACACACCAGACACACCACTTGAGAAATGTTGGCATTGGCACCTCAGCATCTGCTTTTGAAGCCCAGCAAAGGTGCCAGCTGCTGTTTGTGAGATAATCACTCTTAGCGTGCCTGGCATTTGTTTCCTGCACTATACAACTACACTCCATGAACAGTCACCATAACAGGAGCTGGACCCACTGCTGAGAAACAGCCAAAAAGAAAGAAAGGGAATGCCCAGAAAATCATTTTATTATTGTAATTTGGAACTGTTTTTTGAGTAATTCCTTCTACCTTAAACATGCCAAAATGGGCTCTAAAGATTTCATTCGAGACATATTTTATTTATTACATTATCAAGCTGTCTTATGGGAGAGCAGTTAGGTACAATTATACAGATTAATTTTTAATAATAATACTTAGTGTCTACATAACACTTTGTATCTCAGAGTTGTTTTGCATTTATTAATTTGCTTAGTATAACAAGCATGTCTGCTCCAGCAATATGTGCAATGGTCCTGAATTATATGGATACCGTCATTCTTCCAGCCTCCTCTGGGAGTTCATGTCCCTCGGATATAAAACAGTAGCACTGTACAGCTCAGAAACCCTATGCAGAGGCGCTATGTGTCAAAACGGACTCCAGGGTCCACCAGTACCACCACCACCACCCACCACCACTTGGACCCAGATCATCAGCCTCTTCCTAACTTCAAAAATGAGGAAAGTTTCTTAGTGTGTAATGTCAAACTCAGGCAAGGTTTTCTTTTTCATTTATTATTGGGTCAAGTGATCTGACAAAATGTTTTCTAACTAAAAAAAAAAAAAAAAATGCAAACCAAGAAAATCACATACACATTACAAATTATGGTACAAGACTACCGTCCTGGCTTAGGACAGTTCAGCTTGGCACCAGTGTGCTGTTGGCATCATATGTGCTGTACTGCAAAAAGAATTATTTTGGAAACTCTCAGTGGTCAGTGTTAGTGCCTATGGCAGAGCCTGGTGTCAACCTGCCAGTTAGTCAATATAGGTTTTGGAACGCTCCTACTGTGTGCTCAGCTGTGTGTCCAGTTCCAAAGGAAAGATAGTATAAATCTGAAATGCAGCTTCTGACCTTCAAACACTGTCAAACTAACTGTGGAAAGAAGATAAGCCCTGATGGAAGGGAAAACTATCAAAATGATATTTGACGAGAAGATCCAGGATCACTCAAATCCTGTCCTTGAGTTGCAATGAACTGTTGCTGTGTAGCACATTCTCCTAAAATTTAGTGAATAAAAAACAAACAAAAAACAGCCATTTTATAATATTTACACATTTTTTTAGGAATTTAGACAGGACATTATGTGGATGGATTGTCATTGCTCTAGAGTATCGAGATTTAGCAGTGAAGGCTGGGGACTAGAATGTTATAGAGGTTTCTACATTCACAGTATGGACAACTAGCTGTGATGGCTCAAAGGCTGGGCTCACCTGGGGCTGGTGTGGCACTGTTTTTTAACATGCTGGACTGCAAAGTTGGTTTGAACCGCAAGGCTGGTGGTTCAAGCTCACCAGCTGCTCCTTGGGAACCCTGTACAGTGTTGCTATGGGTCAGAATTGACTCAATGGCACTTAACAGTAACAACAACACCCACATTCAGTCACACTGTATATTGTAAATTGTATATCATGTATGCTTCTAGACACAAGATTATACACTGTTCAGATGAGGTGAAGACTGAAGCATTAGCACAATCATTAGATCTCTTTCACATTAGTAGGTACAAACACATTTCAAACAGTAGAGCACATAGAAGATAACTGCATTAGTAACATGTGTCAAAACAGCAGAAACTATTCTAGAACTTAACATAATACAGAGCAATAGGTACATCCAAACATGCTGAGGATGGAGGAGTGAACAGGTCCTGATAGAATAGTTGAACTGGAGTATCAACCCTGTAGTTCGCTTTATAAGTAAACCAATATTAGTACTTGGGTTCCAGTTCATGCATGCTTGGGTTTATTCTAAACAAAATATGTGTAAACAGTTCTCTCTGATCAGTGGATAACTTCAAACAAGTTCTCTCAGTGATACGTTTAACTTAGTCTTGTTAGGAAGCCTTACAAAAAAAAAATGTTCAATCAACGGTGAAGAATAATGATGAATCTGCAAAACACCTTGTAACGTGGATGGACCTGGAAGACATTATGCTGAGTGAAATTTGTCAATCACAAAAAGACAAATTTTGTATGAGACCACTATTGTAAAAACTGAAGGGAAACAAAATTATTTTCATGCTAAAAGAGACATTTTTTTGACGGTTACCAGGGGTGGAAGGGAAAGTAGAATAATTTACTGAATTGAGGGCAGATACATGCTAACTCGGTAATGCAGAAGGCAAATACAAGAGGGAATTTGACAGAAGAATGATGAAGACAGATGAAGATACAGGAAGGAATGTAAACTTTAAAGGGGATTGAGGTAAATACTGTTATATACACAACCCTGCAACAACAGTGTTCTACAGATAGACACATGGGTAGATACATGTACAGATATATAGACTGAATGAGTATGGGAGGGAGAGGGAGTATACCCATAAATATGTAAGAATTTGACATAGGATATTTGTACATGGGTGTTTACTTTTGCTGCAAACATGCCTATAAATGTGGTGAACTATACAGGGAACAAAATAATGACATTTCTTAAGCATTAGCTTGAGGCAATGAGTTGCTGAACCAGGGGGCTCAGACACATAGTCTCAAGTGATACCATAGTCAATTGGCATAGCATAATCCACAAAGACAATGTTCTACATCCTACTTTAATGAGTAGTGACTGGGCAACCATCTAAGGTGCACATGTCTCTCCATGTGTGGGCAAAACAGGAGTGATGAAAACTGAAGACACTTGGAATCAATTAGACAAATGGACAAATGGGACATGTGAACATCAGTCTCCATGACTCTAAGACCAGATGAACTAGATGGTGCCAAGCTACCACTACCAACTGCTCTGAGAGAGATTACATTAGAAGATCCCACACAGAGTGTGGGAAAATGTGGAAGAAAATGGAAAATTATGGAAAAAAATGACCAAACTTCCTAATCAGAAAGATACTAGAGGAACCCGAGACCATCGCCCTTGGCCACCTTTCAAGTCTGGAACTCAAGTCCCAGTTTTCAGCCAAGGGTAGATAAGGAATATAAAGGGTACAACAATACTAGTAAGGTATACTTACCATGGAATGGTCAACCAAAGAGATCAAAAGGACAATGTTTACCTAAGGACAAAGTTCAGAAGCAGTGACAAGTAGGGTGGAACGGAAATAAGAACAACAGAGAAGAAGTAGGATAACTTGTTTTAAGAAGGGAATTACAATCATTGAGTGGAAATAGAGTGTATGATATGCTGACTGCAAAATTGATGATTTATTTAATATAAAACTGATCATCTACTCTGTAAACCTTCACTGAATTCACACATACACAAAAAGAGTTTAAAAACAAACTGTTCAATCAAAACAGTGATTTCCAAGAGGACCTAATGGACCAATTTAATTCAAGGTAGAGAGGTCAGCTCAGGTGGTTATGGCAACTTTTCTTTGGGACCCCAATGGGAAAAACTTGATAGATTTTCTTGAAGGACACAGGATGATTGTAGGTGTTTGTCATGAAGAAGTTTTCAGAAAATTGAAAACTGCATTGTTGAGAAAAATGTTAGGAAAATTGCATCTCCAAAAAAATTTGTTTCCCATCACAATGCATTCTTTTACGGTAGTAAGAGATGTCCTAAAAGAATTTCAGTGGGAAGCCTTACTCCATCTACTGCACAGGCCTAATCTTGCTCCTTTTTATTTCCCAAGCTCACAGAACATTTTAATAGAAGACAATTTGAGTCCTTGAAGGATGCCAACTACCGTTTTTGATATGGTGTAAATCCAACAGTGCAGATTTCTTCAGGGAAGGGTTAGAGAGATGGAAACATCACTTTTAGAAGTGTGTAGAACTAGATAGAAGATATATTGATAAGACTTAACATTTTGATATTTTTGTTTATGCGGAGTCCTGGTATGGCACGGTACGGTAAGCATTGGACTACTAACCACAAGGTTGATGGTTCAAATCTACTAGCTGCTCCTTGGAAACCCTACACAGGGTTGCTATGAGTTGGAATGAACTCAATGATATTTAACAACAAAAATGATTTGTAGCAATACTTTCTTTTTCACTTATTCTTGTATATTTATTATTTTAGGATATGAGTACACTTCATTTATTTACCACTGTTTTCCATCAGTCCTACTGTAATGGCCTGTATGTTGCTATGATGATGGAAGCTATGCCATCATTATTTCAAACACCAGCAGGGTCATAAATGGTGGATACATTTCAGCGGAGCTTCCAGACTAAGACAAACTAGGCTGGAAGTTCTGGCATTCTGCTTTTTAAAAATAGCAGTGAAAACCCTATAGATTACAGCAGAATATTGAACAATAAGGGGAACATGGTGGCTCCACAGGATAAGCTCTGGACTGAGAAACACAAAATTGGTGACTGGAGCCCTCCAGTGGCTCCATGGGAGAAAGTTGAGACTTTTTGCTCCTGGAAAGATTTAAAAAGCCTCAGAAACTCTACACTGGGTCACTGTAAGTCAGAACCTACTTGACAGCACTTAACAACAACAACAACAATACGCAAGACTGTCCTAGAAGATAGCTCCTAGGTTAGAAGGCACTCACACACAGTGACCACACAGTAGTTACAGCGGCCACAAGAGTGAACAGGAGCATCCTGAAGGGAGCACAAGATCAGAAGTGCTGCGTTCTGTTGTACACAGGTTCACCTTGAACTGAGCTGCCTCAATGAAAACTAGCAACAGCTTTTCAGTATTTGCTTATTTATAGCTCAAAATATTCAAACAGAAGCATGCCCTCTACAAACAAATGCTGGCAGATTCCTGTGATAATAGAAAGTAATTTTTGTACAGATTCACAGACTGAAATGCCATCTAGGCAGAGAAAGGAAGCATTCTCTGATACTTTGAAGCTATTGCCACCATGTGTCATTGTCATTTTACAGCCTACTCCATTACAACATATTTGACTCTAAACATATTGATATGAAAAGTCTAAGATCTACGTTACAATCATTGTTAAATTGTGTCTCTATATCCACTTCTTCTCTTCTTTTCTTTTTTCTGATCCCATAAAATTCAAAAGGAAGAAAAAACTCCTTCATTTTGTTTGATGATTTAACTTTTTTTTTTTCTTTCTTTTAATCCAGGTTATGTAGATAAAACATAGAGACCCTGAGTGTTTGTTTATTTTTGTGGCCAGTTCAGTCACCCAGCACAAAACAGTGTTCTTGGTTTCTTTCAATTCAGATTCCTAGGAAAGGACTGCTGTTTGGTCAGAAATGACCACGCAACAGGTCAGCAGTGAATGTCAGAAAGTAAGTCCAGGACGCTGGCCTACAAGGAACTCTGATAGCGTAGTGGTTATGAGTCGGGCTGCTAACCTCAAGGTCAGCAGTTCAAAACTACCAGCTGTTCTGCAGGAGAAAGATGAGGCTTTCTGCCCCTATAAAGATTTGCAGCCTCAGAAACCCTATACAGGGTCACTATGAGTTGGAACCGACTCAAAGGCACACTACCACCACCATATACAGGGAGCTCTCTGGGTTAGACCAAAGATCAACTGGGATTGCAACACAATACCTGTAAGGCACAGGTGATAAGAAGAAGCAGAGTAAGCAAAATCTACTCTTTAGGTTACAGGATCCCAGAACAAGATGTTATTGTTAGTATTAAAGGCACCAATACAAGAAGAATTAGGAAAACAACAAGGCCACTTGGAACACTAACAGAGAAATAGAAGACTCTGTTCTGATCTCTAATAACATTTAGTAAGTTGCAAACATCTATTTGAAGCATGGATTTTTTTTATTATAAGGTGGTGTGATTTAGGATATCTCAGTGTCCTCTGACAAAAGGTCCCTCTGAGCTCTGGCTGACAATACATTTCATTTTTTAAAGTTTTTATTGTGAGGTTTACATGGAAGAACATCAGCTTTACACTCATCATATCATATTTATTTTCATTGCAATGATTACAATCCTCTTCATGCATCATCATATAACCCCAAAGGGTATACCCCACAGGAACTTGATTATTATATGTCTTGTTGGTTTTTTCTGGGGGATCTATCCTTCCTGGGGTACGTTCTGCTTCTTGAATGTTAATCTTCTCATCTTTCAAGATGTTAGGGAAATTTTCTTCCAGAAACCCTTCAACTATTTCCTCTGTGGACTGCTCTGATTCCTCCTGTTCTAGAATGCCAATAATTCTTAAGTTGTTCCTCTTCATGTTATCCATCATGAATCTTAGACTGTCTTTAGACTATTTTATCCTTTTTTCAGCTTGCTCTTCTATCTTAACAATATTCAGAGATTTGTCTTCCAGATCGCTAGTTCTCACTTCCATCTCTTCTATTCTGCTCCTTTCCCCTTTCAGTATATTGTCCATTTCTGAAATTTTATTATTAATCATCTGAACCTCTTTTTGCAGGTTTTGAATTATTTCCATTGCTGTATCAATCTTGTTTGATTGCTCTTGTAGTACTTTCCTGACTTTTTCCTTGTTTTCCTCCACCCCTTTTTGGAGCATTTGAATTTGTTTCCATATCATTCTTCTGAATTCTTTCTCAGGCAAATCCAAAACCTGCTCTTCCTGTTCTGGGGAGCCTTTGTCTATCTCCCACACATTTGTCTCAGTTACTCTTTTTCTGTTTTTGGACATGTCTTGAGATCATCTTGTATTCGAAATCTTTTGTTTGTCATTTCCAGTAGTTATGTGGGGGTTTTTTTAATGCTTAAATTGATGTTTGTTGTTGTGTTATTAAGCTTACTGGGTGTCTCCTGGTGGATATGATCAGGAGATAGGCTTCCCTTTTCACATGTTATGCTTAGCAGCTGTTGTTGGCTCTTGTTTCAATGGTGGGATATTATGGGGTATGCTTGTAGCTTGGCTATATGGCCATGATTGCTGTCTCTTCTTCAGTAACGTAGGGAGAATAAGCTCCCACCTCCAGGAAAGATATGTGACCAAAAGGACCAAAATCAAAAGCAATATAAATGCAGAGACAAAACCCACCACTTTGAAACAAAAATAAAGCTGTGGCAGACTGTCCCGTGCTACCCAGGCAGTGTGAATGCATGGTAGAAGCCTCTAGCATTGGGCAGGGGTGTCCGCTTGCTCAGGCCCCTCCTCTCATCACCACAATGGATGTGCATGGATAAATATTGAGAAGCTAATGGGAGAAAGATTGTCCACTATTTTTGTCTCTGAAGGTCAGTTATCTGTGTGTGCATAGTGTAATTCTCAAGATAAATGAGTCCTTTTATCTTGGGATTTTACAGATTTTTCTATGGTTTGTCTGTCAGGCCTGAAGTGCCTGCTTTTTTCTTGCTATATCGGCCTCCGTAAGGTCCTGCACAAGGAGCTCTGGTAGCCTAGCAGTCACAAATCTGGTGCTCTGCTCCTGCAAAAGACCCACAGCCTCAGAAACCCTGCACAGGGTCACCATGAGTTGGAACTGACACTACGGCACACAGCCACCAACGGTCATGCACAAGTCAATTATAGGGCTATGACCCCAGAGACTGACATCATATGTAGCTGCCAAGCTCTTTCTCTCTGTACTATGGGAAAACTGTGGGGTCAGTTCTGGACTTTTTTTTGAGGTGGGGGGAGAGCGGGGGGTGCACACCCACCCTCCTGAAGGCTTCCAGGTTGGCCAAAGAAGATGCGACAGAGAAGAGGAGGAAAAAATGTGTAGAATCTCCCACACCTCCTTTTGCAAATGTCCCTGCACCACTTTCAGCGCTGGTTCCCTTTGCTGATCTGGCTGTAGCCCCACCATCTAAACTCTGCCCAGGTGGGGTGGCCACAAAGGGAGTCCTGTCTCCAGATTCCTAACTCACAGTATTTTCCTTTATATTGTGATTTTTTTCACTTGCAAGTACAGGCAACTAATGTCCTAGACCTTATGGTAGATCCAGAACTCTGGTGTTGTTCTGTGAGCACAGCTCCTGTGGTTTTTCAATCGCTCCCCCATGGAGCCTTCCCTACCTGGCTTTCTCTGCTGCCACCCAAACCACTACGTCTGACATTATATTTCTTAAGCTTACATTTTTATTCTCACATATAAATTCACTGGAGAGAGCAAAAAGTCTATCCTAGTATAATAGCATATATATTTAGATAACTTGTTTTAAAAATGCAGATGCCTGGCCATACCTCCTGATCCTAGTGATTCTGATGCAGGTGGCCTGAAGAACATGCTAAGTGTTCTTTTGCATCAACACAGGTCTCAAAGGAAAGTCTGCTTAAGAAAGTGAATATGAATTTATAGAGTTCTAAAGAGTGGGATAGAGGGAGGTATGGAGAGAAAGAGAATCTCTGGGTTATGCAAATGTTCAGCACACTTCCACAGCTAACTGGGTAGAGGTTCAAGAACACCCATGTGTGCCTTGAGGGAAAAAGTTCTGATTATCTACTTCTAAAAAACCAATCATTGAAATCTGTATGGAATAACGTTCTCCTTTGACACACATGTGATTGGTAAAACTTATAGTGACTCTGAATTGGGTTTCCAAGGCCCTAAATCATTACAGAAGTAGAAAGACTCATCTTTCTCCCATTGAGAGACTAGTGAGTTTGAACTGCCAAGCTTGTTGTTAGCAGTACAGTGCTTATCCTACACTGCCAGGAGCATTCCATCATTGTTTGTTGTACAGTGCCATGGAGTGAGTTCTAACACATAGCGATCCAACTTCTGATGAGAAGCTGGTGGTTTGAATCACTGGTTCTGCGATTAGCAGTCCAGTGGTTATCCAACAGTGCCACACAAGGAGTCCAGAGTTTCTTTAGGGAAAGAAAAATGTTGTTTAAAAAGGTTTAGTTGCCAAGTTCATAAGGATAAATCCATCACACCAGTTTCCCAAGGTTTGTGAGTGTGTGTGTATGTTAGGCAGAAGGTGGGAAGGATATTGAATATACTTTCTGGACAATGTTTTTATTGCAAGTAAACTTGAAGATTTGGAGCTAAAGTAGGGTCCTGTGTTTATTATTTATCCTATATTTGACATAGTTTGTAATTTCTGCTGTTTCTGCTAAAAGTATGACAGCATGCTTCTGTATGGTCTTTTGCGTGATGTGTACCCACAAGGAATGCTTTCAAGTAAAAATTGGAGAAGAAACACTCAAAGAGGTGACTGGGACCAAATGGGATTTATTTCAGTGTGTCAGTTTGACACAAACATGGGTGAAGGCCAGATATGGGTTGGTGACTCATGCACATTTAGATGCACTCTGTATAAAATGTTTTCATTTCTGCATCATGGAAGCACATCTGAAACCTTTCACTCAAACCATAGAATTTAATTTCTTATAACAATAAATGTCTTACCTCCAAGAGGAGCTTTGAAGCCCCACTTGGACTTATCTTTAGCCTCCAAATCGAGTTTAACTTGTTTGTATTTAATTCCAGCACAGAAATAACCAAAATGATGATAGCTTGCCTGTAGGTAATTCTCTGCCCTGGCATTGTTTTTAAATAAGAATGAATTCAAATTTGGTTAATTTTCATTACTACATAATCCTTTAAAATAGACTTTAGGTATTATAGATTCCTTTGCAAAGTACTGATACTACAGTTTGAATGTCTACATTTTCAAGGGTCAAAAGAAGTCAAGAGAGTCTATTGGCCCCATGTATGTAGCTATTCACTCCCTGAATGTTAATTATGTAGAGGAGCCTTTCCAGTTTTTGCAAGTTTCCATCAAAGTTGAGAACTGAAATATTAAGGATTTAAACACTGCTTCCCAGATTTTTTGACTGGCATTGTTTTTCAATGTTCATGGTAAAACAGATCAATACTATAATTCATCCTGACCTCAGATATACTATTGATATTTTTGCACAACTAAGGAGTCATATCAAAGTTGTGATCATAAGACATAAATATGAATATCAATGGAAACACGGCCTTATCATGACATATGGAAGAGAGAATATAGAAATTCTCATGTCAAATCAATTGAAAAGTATTTATTGAGTTTTTATTGTTGGGAAGCCACTGGTTTTTTTGTTTGTTTGTTTGTTTTTTAAATCTTTTACTGTGAACTATGTACTAGTTTACATGGGAGAACATTCATCCTATCATATATAATTTCACTGTCATGGTTGCAATCCCCTTCATGCATCATCAACCAACCTGCTCCCCGGTTGTCAGCACACAGCCCCTCTCCCTCTTTGGGTCTAGAGCACCCAGGCATTCCATCTCTCCATGTCATCATCTCTGTCTCCATCTCTGGCACCACTGTTTCTCTGGGTAGGGTCCCGCACTCTGCTTTCCTCCCTTGATGGTCCCAGGGACCTCTGCTCCTAGAATGTAAAGTCAATCACTCCCCTCCTTTTGCTATAAAACATCTCCCTTTATATTTCCAATCCTCACAATCAGTCCTGCTAACAATTATTCACTACTGTACCACAAGAGACTTATCCCCATCTCCTTTCATCAGCCCTGCCCAGAGAGATTGGATACTACTCAGTGGAGATTCTACCTTCTTCCAAGCCCTCTGGAATTAGGCTCCCTCTTGAAAGCTTGTAAGCCAGTCACTTCTTGCCTTTGTAGCCCCCAATTTTGGGCAGCCAATGTCCAAGTTGCCCATCCCTGTGTACTCTGTGTATAGAGGGAGTGGGAATGATCCTCACTGTAAAGATTTGTTCCCTCTTTTGAGCTACTGTATCCATAGGTGTAGGTCAAATTCGTCAAATTGTATCAGATTACTCTTTTTGTGTCCTCTTATTTCTTCTTCTAGTTGAGCTCTGATCATCCAGTCATTGAAGCCAGGTCAAGTGGGTATAATCTGCAAGTGTGAGTGAGGGAAGGCACTGTTCTTGAAGCTTGAGATACATCAGTGAGACCAGATACCTTTTGACCATCACTTCTTCATATCAGTAATTCATTTCAGGAGGTAATATGATAAAGAACTGATCGTCTTGAAGGAAGAAGTTCAAGGTGCACCAAAAGCAATGGCAAATAGCAAGGCTTCGGGAATTGACAGAATACCACTTAAGATGTTACAAGAAATGGATGCAATACTGTAAGTCCTCAATTGTCTATGACAAGAAATTTGGAAAATAGCTACCTGACTAATCAACTGGAAGAAATCCAAATCTGTGCTCATTCCAAAGAAAGGTGATCCAACAGAATGCAGGAATTATATAATAATATCATTAATAGCCTACACTAGTAAATTTTACTGAAGATTATTTCAAAAAGGTTGCAGTAAAACATTGACAGGAACGGCCAGAAATTCAAGCCAGACCAGAAGAGGCCACGGAACAAGGGATATCATTGCTGATATCAGATGGATTTTTGCTGAAAGCAGAGATACCAGAAAGATATTTACTTTTGTTTTATTAACTATGCAAAGAGATTCAACTGTATGTTTAAAAACAAATTATGAATACTATTGAGAAGATTGGGAACTCCAGAACACTTCATTGAGTTCATGTGGAATGCATACATAGATCAAAAGGCAGTCATTCAAACAGAACAAGGGGATACTGTGGTTTAAATCAGGAAGAGTGTTCAACAGGATCATTTTCTTTCAATCGGTATGATGGACAAATAATCTGGGAAGCTGGACTATGCGAAAATGAACTTGGTGTTGAGATTAAAGGAGGGCTTATAAACAAGCTGCAATATGCAAATGATACAACCTTGTTTGCTGAAAATAAAGATGATTTGAAGCAGTTATTGTTAACGATCAAAGCCAATGACCTTTAGTATGGATTACATATTAACATAAAGATATTTTAAAACCTCACAACTTTACCAATAACCTCACAACTGTACCAGTAAGTATCACCATGATACACAAAGAAAAGATTGAAGTTGTCAAGGATTTCATTTTACTTGTATCTACAATCATTGCTCATGGAAGCAGCAGTCAAGAAATCAAATTATGTTATTGCATTGATCAAATCTTCTACAAAAACCTCATGAAAGTGTTTTAAAAAACTTGTGATTTGGATAAGTAACATATGCCTGACCCAAGCTATGATATGTTCAAATGCCTCATATAAAGTAAAGGTGGACAATAAATAAGGAAGACCAAAGAATTGATGCTTTTGAATTATGATGATGACAAAGAATATTAAATACACCAATGATAGCCATTAAATACACCAATGACACCTGGAGTCTTGGTGTGGCGCTGTGGGTTAATGAGCCAGGCTACAAAGCCTTTTGAACTGCAAGGTCAGTGGTTCAAGCTTACCAGCTGCTCCTTGGAAACCCTATACAGGGTCGTTATGGGTCGGAATCGACTTGCCAGCACTTCACAACAACAACAACGATAGACAGAAGAACAAATTTGTCTTGGAGGACGTACAACCAGAATTCTCCTTAGAAACAAGGGAACCAGACTTAATCTCATTTAATTTGGATTATTACCAGGAGGGACCAGCCCCTGGAGAAATACATCATGCTTGTTAAAGTGGAGGGTCAGTGAAAAGGAAAAGTACCTCAATGAGAGGATTTGACAGTGACTGTAAAATTGTCTCAGACATAGCAGAGATTCTGAGGATGGCACAGGACCAGGTAGTATTTTGTACAAGGGGTCACTATGAGTTGAACTGACTTGATGGTCCCTAACAATAATAACAACAATTCAAATCAAACTTAGTTTTCCCATTAAAAAACTGTAGTTGAACTAGATTCCATCTAACTAAAGCACAGTACAGCTCTAAGACTCAATGGGATGAAAGGGTTTGGAATACTTGCGCTTTGGCACAAAGAATGAGTTAATGGGTATTGCTTGTAAGAACATTTGACTAATAAAAGACTCTGAAGGCTGGGAATACTCCTTATATCAAGGTCTTCAGCATTTCCATTATGCTATGTAATTACAGATGATTTACCATCATCTTTTTAATCTGGCTAATTAAAAAAGATTCTCAGCCAATCCTAGTGGCAAATGCTTTTACATTTTGCTGCAATGTTTTCAGTCAAGATGATGAAAAGAAGAAATTATCCTCATTAAATTAAGTTTCCATGGGAGACAGAGAACTTTATGCAGGACAGAGGAGCACTAATATCCCATAACTCAATAGGGATGAGGGCAAGGTCCCCGTAAAAGGAAAAGAATACTTTCGTTTTTGAAGGGATCAATGTGCTGACATTTTAAACTTAATTTACCAATGAACAACCTGAGTACAGCCCCACAAATTTAGAAAAACATTCCGGAAAAACTATGGGTAGGACTTTGATGGCAATTATAAAACAAAATGTGGGAATGCTGTAGTGTTTTCACCAATCATCAATATTAAGAAGAAACAGTCCGTCAAGAATCTCACTGATTGATTGTAGGTAGTTTCTGTTTTCTGCTACATTTTGTTTACTACCACATTCTTAATTTTTTTTTTTCCAAAGTGCTCTCTTTTATTACAGTGTAAGTAGTTAGATGTATAGACAAATGGGCAAAATAAAAAAGAAAGTAAAAGAGATAAATATAAAGATAAAATAAAATCCTGGAAAGAGATACTTATTTATAAAAGTGAAGATGAAAAATATGCCTTTGATTCCCTAGCCATAATATTAAACTAAAAACTTCCCAGGTAATAATTATATTTCCCCTTAATTTTAGAAGGACATTTTTTTCTAGAAATAATATGCATTAAAAACCAAATTTGGGAAGATAAATAAATAAAATAGGGAGCTTAAACAAACACACCAAATTGCTCTCTGAAGATATATATACTTCATAACATTTGGAAATAATTGTTCCTAAATTCTTAATTTTCCTCAATTCACCACTTTTTATCCTTCCTTTCTTTTCTGAGCATGCCAGCCAATCACCTGGCTTCATTTTTCATAGCCACAGTTGGAAATTCCTTCAATTCCTTTCATCAAATCCAACTTGTATCTATGTTTTCCTCCAGCCCTCTTAAGTACAAAGAGGAAGTATTTTGTCTCTCATCAAAAGCCAGGATACTTCTTGGACTTTATCACTCTCTCAGGAATCCCATTCAGCTATCATTTCTTCCATCGCTTGCCTTTCTCTATCTCTCTCTTGATTTTTACAAATGAATATCAAACATACTTGGCATGTCCCACATTTCAAATGATTCTCTTGAATCCTACAATCCACACATGTCTACCTGCTCAGCACCTTGACTCCATTTCAAGGTCAGGCACCCCTCAAACTATATGTCTCACCAACCATACACACTCTTCCATATGATATATATATATATATAATGTTGTTGTTGTTGTTAAGTGCCGTCGAGTCGATTCTGACCCATAGCGACCGTGTATAGGGTTTCCAAGGTTAGCTTAAACCACCAACCTTGTAGTTCAAATGGCTTTGCAGTCTGGCGCATTTACCCACAGCGCCACACCAGGACTCCTTATATGTATGTATGTGTGTATATATATATATATATAGTGGTGGTGGTGGTTATGTGCCGTAGAGTGGGTTCCGACTCATAGTGACCCTGCACAGGGTTTCTGAGGTTGTAACTCTTTACAGGAGCAGAAAACCTCATCAATATAATGAACACATGTAAGGGACTCTTTCTCTCTTCCTCTGGGGATCCAGGACTATAGCACTGTAAAATAATAAACTCTCTCTCTCTATATATCTATATCTATATATCTA
>NW_006408669.1:1410542-1422881 GCF_000296735.1 Chrysochloris asiatica
TAAGCAAAAGTACAGTCCAACAAATTGTAGCAATTTACACTTGCCCAGAGTATCAAACATCTTTATCTTAATTCGGTAAGGTTCTGGTCAGTTCAACCCTAGCCAGCCAATCAAATGGGTACCAGCTGCAAGTTTGGGAATTCACACACACCTCTCTGCACTTCAAAATGAGCTGTTCCTTCACTCTCAGCCCTGTCACCTCTGGTCTATGTCAGTTCCTGTGGGCTCAGCAATTCACACAACTCCCAAAAGTTCAAACCAGCCAGTCTTCCTGCTCCTCTTATCTCAAGGTCAACAGGTGCCAATAGAACATGTCCCAAATCAACCTGTGTCTTCATTGCTGCATTTCCCCCAATTCCACTCACAGTGAGTATGCAGTGTGCCAGTTCCCTTCAAGTTTCAGTTCTAGAAGGGGATTTTCTCTGATGTGCTGACTTGCCTTGCCTTGCCTTGATAACTCCCAATCTCAAGAAGCCAAATTGTTTACTTTTTTTCTCTGCTTGAATTCCCAGCTCTCCTAGTAGTGCTAGGTTGGTCTGCATGTCCTTTCAAATGTAAATGTACCAACTCCAAAGGTTCTGGGTGGGGTTCAGGACTTCAAGTAAATACCCATACTCGACAAAGGCTTAAAGCAAAAAGGCTATTTTTGCTGAGCAAACCTTAATTCCCCTTTTAGTAAATCCAAACAAGTTTAGGCTGAGGGTGGGTTTACAAGCTCCCTGTAATCATAATTCCCAATATATGTATCACACTATATGTTTATTTTATAATAATAGGTGGAAGAAACCAATACCCATTAGGCAGTCAAACATATAAATCTTTCAAAAAGCTTAAATTGAATCTTTTCTTCTCCCTTGGATTAACTCCATGCATATGCATATGACCTTGGGCCTCTGTCAGGGTGTATTCCAGTATGCCCAGTCCAAGTATCTGCCATCTTTTTTAATTAGGGTGTCATCAGCTTCAGGGAACTATAGAAGCTGCTGCTCTCCCCTCCTCTGAAATACTTTATCCCATGCTCCTTCATTGTTTTTCCCACAAAATTTCACAATTTCGTGGATCTGGAGTCATTACAATGAATCCTGCTCTTAGAGTCAACTGCCTAAAACAAGTGGGCACCATGTCTGATTTCCTCTGACTCCACAAGAGGGAAAGAGGACCAAACTCAAAATCAGCCCAAGGTCAATTCTAATGAAGTGGTGGTCAGACATGCCTCCACCCTTTAAAATCACTCAGACTTGAGAACCAAGTTAAAAAACTCATTCTTGAATTTGTTTCTCTAGAACTCTAATCTCTTAGGCCCGATTTTCTAGAGAAGCCAAATCAGCAAAACATATATATGTAAAGAGATGTTTATTATCTTACAATTGTAGAGCCCCAGGTCCACGGACAACAAGAGCTTTTCCATCCACTTTTAACCCCTACTAGTACCATCTGAAGAGCAGAGAAGTCAGCTTGAGGACTAAGGTGCACCTGACCCAGGCCATTGTGTTTTCAATAGCCTCATATGGATGCGAAAGCTGGACAGTGAATGAGGAAGATCGTAGAAGTAGAAGAATTGATGCCTTTGAGTTGTGGTATTGAAGGAGAATGCTGAAAGTGCCATGGACTGCCAAAAGAACCAATAGATCTGTTTTGGAGGAAGTGCAGCCAGAGTGCTCCTTGGAGACCAGGATGGCTAAGCTTCGTCTCTCCTACTTTGGACATATTGTCCGGAGGAAACAATCATTGGAGAAGGATGTCATGCTGGGCAAGGTGGAGGGTCGGAGAAAAAGAGGAAGACCCCCAACGAGATGGATCAGCCAGGTGGCATCATTGATGGACTCAAGTGTGGCAGCGGTAGTGAGGTTGGCCCAGGATTGGACATTGTTTCGTTCTGCTGTGTATGGGGTTGCTATGAGTCGGTTCCGACTCAATGGCACCTGACAACAACAACAAAAACAGTACCATTTCTAACTTCAATATTGTTAAGAAAGATGGGAAGTACTCAGTCTCCATTAGATGTTTTAATTTGCTCTTCAGCAATTCACTCAATAGACCGTAGAGCTCTTGAGAAACATTTTTTCTCTGTGCATACTTATTTACACACTTTCATATTTCCTTCTGCCTCTAACCATATCTGTCTCAGGACTCTGTGTTGTCTTAAACTGTTTCTATCCTAGTCCTATTCTCATTCTGCACTTGTTCTACAGTCTCTCATAGCTAAACTCATTCCTCCTGCCACCAAAACACATTATGTATATCAACTGTGATTCTCAACCTTCACAGCCAACATACACACTTCATATCTTAATATCTCCACTCATGTATCCCTAAAGCATCTCAAACTAATCATGTCCAAAATTAATTCATTATCTTTCCCTCTTCAAATTATCTCCCCGCAGTGTTTCCCACATTGGATTTAGAGCCAATATCTGTTTACTCATGACAGAACAACTTGGAGAGAACTTTGATATGCCTCTTCATCACCCAAATCCAATCTATCAGCAAGTACTTTCATTCTACCTCCAACATACATAAATCCATTCACTTCTCTCTGTCTCTCTTGCCACTACTCTAATGCAAGCCCTTACATTCAGTTTTTGAATGTATCAACACTGTTTCCACCAGCCATTCTTGACAGCACCTAGAGTTGTCATTTCTAGATCAAATCCATTTTCCTAGAGCTATATTTTTAAAGTCACATTTTAATATCACAACACAATGCTTCTGTTTGAGACATTTCGCAGATTCTTCCGATTGAAAGTTGGAAATCATTAATCTGGGAAATAAGGTCCTGTGTTGTCTGGCCCCTGCTTGCTTCTGCGACCTCTTCTCATGTGCATCTCCCTCACTCAGTCTACTGAGGCCACATGGGAACTCTTTCGGTTCCTTCTTGTTTCAACATCCTCCTGCAATGCCTCCTCTGCCTAAATGTACTCCTCACCAGTTCACCAGGCTACTCTTTACCCATCTTTCAGGTCATGTCAGCTAACGTGTTATTCCCTTATGGGAAACTTCCCTGGCCATCCCCCTTGAGTTTGGACCCCTTATATGTACTTATATAATGCCTTACATTTATCATTAGTTCATCCAAACACCTAGCATGTTGCCAGAAACACAAAAGGGACTCTAAAATTATTTGTTGAATAAATGATATCAAGGGGGAGATATTCATGATTATCTAAAATATCTGCCTTTAAAGAATATAAACATTGAATAATAGGGATTTGAATTCCTAATTTAGATCCATGTTTGAATTCAACCATTAGTTTCCTTCATATACTAGACAATAAAATATATATCTAGATAAGCTGCATCTGAGAAAAATTATGCCTAAATTAGTTCAATTGTCCTTTGCAGAATATAAAATTCTCTTGAGGTGACAGCAGCAAACTAGAGAAATGGGCTCAACATAACCCAACAGATGAGAGTCCAAACTTTTCAGTCACTTCTTGATTTCTTGAAATCTCACTATATGAGACCTCACTGCACCTCCCTTTGGCTGTATTTGGAAAAGAAGCACTATATTCTGTACTGTTTTATTCATGAGGACTCAAGTGTGTGTTGGAGGGGGTGCAGGCAGGAAGAATTTTTTATTTTAGGAATATTTGTGTGGCTTCTCAAAACCTGATTTATTTATGAACTTTGTAAATGTCATAATCTGTTATAGATCTTTCTTCCTGATGCAATAATGCATACTCCTGCTTATAGTTGTAGAAATGTGTATGACTTTTCAACCTGTATTTTGGTACTGCCCTTTCCTAGTTTCATGGTTCTGCAGACCATGATTTTCTGTATGCTCTATCTAGCTTTCTTACTTTACACCTAAGTATTAGCAGAAGATGCTCTAGTAGCACAGTGGTTACTAGTTGGGTTACTATCCTCAAGGTCAGAAATTTGAATCTACCAGCTGCTCTTTGGGTGAAAGATGAGATTTTTCTGCTCCCATAAAGATTTATAGCATTGAAAAACCCAAGGATCACTAGGAGTTGGAAACAATTCCCAGGCACGTACGTATCACCACTCATTATTCGTACATTGTATAATTTTGTCTGTTGAAGTCCTGGTGTACTGGTGTAGTATAAGCAGGCTAAACTTGCCCTCAGCCACCAGGAGCATCACAATCCAGACTTGACTGAACCTTACTTTAGAAAACCAAAAGGAAAGAACATGCTCACCATTTCTCAAGCTGAAAGACTTGAAGAAAAAATCTAAACCTCAACTTGAAATATTGTTCAAGAGTAAAGAGGTCAGTTTGAAGAATGCAGTGTGCCTAACCCAAGTAAAGGAAACAAAAATCCTTACCATTGGATCGATAAACAACACACTTATCAACAGAGAAAAGATTGAAGTTGTCAATGACTTCATTTTTCTTGGATCAATAGCCAACACTCCTGGAAGCAGCAATCAAGAAATCAAATGATGTATTGCATTAGGCAAATCTGCTGTGCAGCACCTTTTTTTAAAGTGTTGAAGATCAAAGATGTCAGCTTGAGGAGTAGGGTGTGCTGACCCAAGGTATGGTATTTTCAAAAACCTCACTGCATGCAAAAGTTGGACAGTGAATCAGGAAGATCGTAGAGGAATTGATGCATTTTGAGCTATGGTGTTGGAGGAGAATGTTGGAAAGGACCATGGGCTGTCAAAAGAACTAATACATCTATATTAGAAGAAGTACAGCCAGAGAACTCCTTGGAGTCCAGGATGGCCAAACTTCGTGTCTCACACTTCAGACATATTGTCAGGAGGGACCAGTCACCAAAGAAAAATATGTTTGGTAAGGTGGAGGGACAGAGAAAAAGAGGAAGATCCCAGTCAGATGGATTGGCAAAGTGACAGCATCAATGGGCTCAAGCATGGTAACAATTATGAGGTTGGCCCAGGACCAGGCAATGTTTCATTCTGTTGTGCATAGGGTCTCTATGAGTCAATATTAGCTTGATGGTACCTAACAACAACAACAACAACAACCGAATTCATAGTATTTTTGATAGCCTCATGTACATATAAAAGTTGTACAATCAAAAAGGAAGACCATAGAAGAATTGATGAATTTGAGTTATGGCATTGAAGAAGAATATTGAAGGCACTGGGGACTACAGAAAAACAAACAAATCTGTGTTGGAAGATGTACAGCCAGAATGTTCCTTAGAGGCCAGGGTGGTGTGACTTTGTCTCTCATACTTTGAACATGTTGTCCAGGGGGATCAATGCCTGGAAGACATAATGCTTGGCAAGATGGAGGGTTGGCAAAAAAGAAAAAGACCACCAAGGAGATAAATTGACACCGTGGCATAAGGAAAGGACTCAAGCATAACTACAATTGTGAGGACGGTACAGGATCTGGCAGGCTTTTGTTCTGTTGTACGTAGAGTTGCTATGAGTAGGAATCAACTCGACAGCATTTAACAAAATATTAAATGTTGCAAAAATCATCAAAAGATGGAAAGTATATACAGACTTACTGTGTAAGAAGAAGAAGAAAAAAAAAAGGTTAATTTCAATATTTAAGAAATAGTATATGATCAAGAACTGATGGTACCAAAGAAAGAAGTCCAAGCTACACTGGGGTCATTGGCAAAAAACAATGCTCTGGAAATTGATGGAATGCAAATTGAAATATTTCAACAATTACACCACTAGGGGTCCTCACTCATCTATGTCAAGAAATTTGGAAGACAACAACCTGACCAATTGATTGGAAAAGATCTGTAGTTGTGCCCATTCAAAAAGTAATGGAATGCAGAAATCATCTAACAATATATTTAACATCGCATTCAAGTGAAAATTTGCTTAAGATAATTCAAAAATGGTTGCAACAGTACATGGACAGTGAAATGTCTGTAATTCAAGCTGGATTGTGAAGGGGGTATGGAACTAGGGTTATCATTGCTACATCAGATGAATCTTGGCTGAAAGCAGAGAATATCACAACGATGACTATTGTGCTTTACTGACTATGCAAAGGTTCTCAACTGTGGGTCATGACAAAGTATGGATAACACTGGGAAGAATGGATATTGCAGAACACTTCATTATGCTCATGAAGAACTTGTACATAGACCAAGACACTGTTTTAGAATACAACAAGCGAATAATGAATTGTTTAAAATCAGGTGTGTGTCAGGATTGAATCTTTTCGCTATACTTATTCAATCTGTGTGCACAGTAAATAATCCAAGAAACTGGATTATATGAAAAAGAAAATTGCATCAGGATTAGAGGAAGACTCATTAACAACCTGTGATATGCACATGATACAACCTTGCTTGCTGAAAATAAAGAGGACTTAAAATACTTACTGATGAAGATCAAAGACCACAGCTTATAATGGGTTGCACCACAATAAAAAGAAGACAAAGATCCTCACCACTGAACCAGTAAATATCATCCTTATCAATGGAGACAAGATTGAAGTTGTCAAAGACTTCATTTTTCTTGGATCAACCATCAAAACTCATGGAAGCAGCAGTCAAGAAATTAAACAGCATATGACATTAAGCAAATCTGCTGTACCAAACTTCTTTAAAGTGCTGAAGTACAAAGATGTCAGCTTTAGGACTAAGGTGTGCCTGACCCAACCATGGTATTTTGAATAACCTCATACACATGTGAAAGTTGGACAATGAATAAGGAAGACCATAGGAGAATTGATGAAGTTGAGTTATGGTGATGGAGGGGAATATTAAAAGTACCATGGGCTGCCAAAATAACAAATGTTATCTGTGTTGGAAGAAGTGCAGCCAGAGTGTTCCTTGGAAGCCAGGATAGCCAGAATTCACCTTTCATGCTTCAGACATATTGTACGGAGGGACCAGTCCCTGGAGAAGGATATCATGTTTGGTAAAGTGGACGGTCAAAGAAAAAAAGATGGGTTAGCAGAGTGGCAGCAGCAATGGGCTCAAACGTGGCAACAAAAGTGATTTTGGTGCAGTACTGGGCAGTGTTTCATTCTGTTGAAACTGCTATGAATCAGTAGTAACTCAATGGCACCTAGCAAAAACAAGCGATTTCTTGGGCTCCCCACCCTAATCAGCATGATAAGTAAATTCCTTCCCTTCCTCTCATGGGCCTTTCCCTGTGAAGTCTGTCATGTCCTGCAGGCCTGTCTATCTTATGAAATGATGGTGCACCACACTCTCCTTTATGTTAGCGACGAAAACCAGCTGAACATGAGCTTTCTGAATGTTAAGCCAAGAGGTCTATATGAGTTAGAGACAAATAAGGATGGAGAAGCCAACCCAGTTATTATAGTAATTACAGGAGGTAGCTTCCATTGCTAGGAATGCAAAAACAAACGAAAGAGTTTGGAATGATGAAAACTGAGAAGCTTGATGTTGAGTTCCTGAGACTCCAGAACTCAGCTTCTGTGAAAGAATGCCGCTTGTTTGGTGATGGTGTCTCTGGGCAAACTAAGCTAGTTCAAGTGATAGAGAAACTGCAAACTTAATCCAAGTACTATTACAGGAAAGAACTTCTGACCAAGGAATAAACAAGTATTTCTGGGCGGTATATAAAGGAACAGAAACAGATAGGAAAACAAAAGTACTGTCTCCCTCCTTCAGTTCTCCAGTCTTCCTCTATGGCCCCTACCAACAGGACCTAATAAGAAACAGTTCACATAGCAGAAAATGTGGTTGTAGAACACACACCCTAGAGTCACAAATGATGGTATGAAAAACTAGGGTGCGAGACAGTAGTTTAATAACTGGCAGAGATCGAGCAGTACTCCACCTTTTTTGAAATTCTTGTTTATAAAAGAATTTCCAAAATAAAGTGACTTCAGAGGCTGGATAAATGTGAAAATACAGAATATATCCTGTTATTCTCTGGAAATAGGTTGTTTAAATCTTAATAGCTTCTTCTAGACAGTTACAGCTGAAAATCAGTCAATGAGAAAATGAAATTCCACAAATCCTACCCAAGAGCCCAGCCCTGTTCTCAGCTATCAAGGAGGAACCTTGCTAAGGGATCCTGAGCTAAGTGATCAAGACTAAAGCCACCATTTATTAAACAAATATATCCAAATGGGAAGCTATTGTTTCTCTACATATTCTCCATTGAGGTCTAGACACTTTTAAAGCAGTGTTTTCATATTTCTAATCTTCCCCTGAAGAATTCTGTGCTCTTTGACTAGAGCACCATGTAAATATGGGAATTTGGACATCCTCAAGGGACTCAAATTATGTACTTTTTAAATGTTCTTTAAGTTTGGGGAACAAAAAGAAGTCAGAAGAGGCAAGATCAGAGCTTTAGCATGGGCAATCTTTTTTTTTTTAAGTTTTTATTACGAATTATGTGTTAGTTTACATAGGAGAACATGATCTTTATATTCATCCTATTGTATTTCATTTCATTGCAATGATTACAATTCCCTGCATGCATCTACAAACAACCAAATAGTACACCCCACATGCTTGCCCCACCCCCCTGGCCACCAGCCATAGCTCTTCTCCCACCCTGAGTCCAGAGTCCCCAGCCACTCCTTCTCTCCACATCCTCATCTCTGCTTCCATCCTTGGCGTCACTGCTTCCCCAGACAGGGCCCCACACTTCACTTTTCTCCCTTGATTTTTCCAGGGGTCTCTATCATGGGTAACTTTCTAAGCTGACTACTCTGCCATGAATGTAACAGACCCTGCAGATCCCCTTGGAACTGTGTTGGTAGGGTATTGCTCTCTAGATCATAATGGAAAATCCTGGCTCATCACTGCTTATTGCTTGTTCCATATAATTTGTCTTCAATTTAGCTTTGGTCTTGCTTAAACATCCTTCTTCAGTGCCATTGGCTCTTAATCATAGGCTACAATGGATTGAATTGTGTCCCTGAAAAGTATGTGTTGCAACCTTATCCAGAGATGCATTTCAAATTCTTGAAATGATTGAACACTGAGCATGTATTTTTTGTACAGTGACTCTATGTATTCGCTCTAAATTCTGTTGGTGTTTTCTCCATCATTCAATATTTTGCCCATGTTGTTGTTATTGTTAAATGCCATGCAGTTGGTTCCATCTCATAGCTACCTATATAGGATTTCCAAGGAGCAAATGGTGAGCTTGGACTGCCAACCTTGCAGTTCAAACTGACATTGCAGCCGAGTACATTAACCCACAGAGCCACACCAGGAATCCCTTTTTTGCCAATGTTGCTATTGTTCCTAAGTGCCATTGAGTCGGTTCTGACCCATAGCGACCCTGTATAGAGTTTCTAAGGAGCAGTTGGTTACCTTGAACTGCTGACCCTATGGTTCAAACTGACTTTGTAGTCCAGCACACACCAGGACTCTTATTTTTGCCAATAGAATTATTCAATATTGCAATTTTCCTAGATTCATACTTTGTACATTCCATGTCTGGATTATTAATGGATACAGCCGTTTCACTTCATTTTGAATTGTGCTACATCAGCAAGTGAAGATCCCAAAAGCTTTTCTCCAGTTGTGTCATCGCAATCAGCTATACTTTCAGCAGGCAGTCCTTTTCCAGTCAGACTTGGAGTGTCTTCTAACCTGAGGGACTCATCTTCTGATGTTATATGGAAAATATTCTGGTGCAATTCATAATGTCTCAATATACAATATTTGGATGCTGACAGTGTTCCACTGCTATTCATAAGGTTTTCCATGACTAAACATTCAGACATAGTCAGCCTCTCCTTCTTCCTAGTCTGTCTTAGTCTGAATGCTCACCTGTGACCTGCCCACCATTGGTTACCCTGCTGGTATTTAAAATACTGATGGCATACCTTTCATTATCACAGCAGCAGGCAAGCCACTACAGTACAGACAAACTGATGAGTGGTAGACTTTCAAACTTACACTTGTGTATTGTAGCTCTCAACATGGTACCATTTCTAGGCCATCTGGAAACCATAAAGCATGCACATAGTCATGCACACAGACTCACACACTCTCTCAGACAAGCATACACTTCATAAACAGTCACACACATACTCACACTCTCTTGTTGTTGTTGTTAAGTGCCTTCGAGTCGGTTCTGACCCATAGCAACCCTGTACAGGGTTTCCGAGGCTGTAAATCTTTACGGGAGCAGAACGCCTCATCTTTCTCCCGTGGAGTGGCTGGTAGTTTGGAACTGCTGGTCTTAAGGTTTGCAGGCCAATTCGTAACCAGTACGCTACCAGAGCTCCTTAGACAAGCACAAAAGGACACACTATTTACCAACATACTCTTACTGGAAACCTCTGATTGGATGAATTTCAAGCAGGAGGGATAGCAGGAAAGGCAAGCAAGTGGGAAGACAGAACACAGCGCACACTGTCTCTTAGCACAGAACCTCAGGGGAAAACTGGAGATTGAAGACCCAGTGTTCTGATTGCTATAGACACAGAATCTTTGAGACAGGTAAAAGATAGATTAAAACTATAGAAGTTTGAATATTTATATCTTCAGTTCCATCAAGCCACCTACCTCCTTTCAGAAGGTGTCTTTTACTTGACTCAAAGTTAGAGAATGTCATATACTGATCCTTTAAAGGCATTTCCTTATCAATACTCCATCTGCCTTATAATTACTGACAGTTTCTCCCAAATTCTGGCATCAGGCTGTCGGTCTCTGTTCCACATGTTGATTTGAATTTTTTTCTTTTTCTGTACTTCAGGTATATTTTAATGAGAATTTCAGAACAATTTCAGAGAATTTCAGAGAATTTCAGAACCACATAGGTGGTTCCTATCAAATTCCATTTTAGATTAACAATTTAATGAAAAATTATTCGAATCAAAAGAACATTGGTCCCTTTTTAAGCCTAGTTAAAAATATAAATCTAAGTAGCAAAATAAGGAAAGGAGATAAAACAAAATAAAATTTAACTGCTATGGATTGAATTGTGTCCCTGAAAAGTATGTGTTGCGACCTTATCCAGAGATGCAGCAATGCCAGAGATGGAGGCACAGATGACGACGTGGAAAGATGGAGTGGCTGGGGACTCTGGACTCAGGGAAGGAGAGAAGATATATGCCGATGGGCAAGGGACAGGCTTGCAAAGTATGCCCTTTGGTTGTTTGAATGGCTATGTATTCCTGAGTGCTTCGGTGTACATCCCCTCCCCCCAAAAAAACAGAGGGAATGGAAGCAAATGCTGTTGAATGATGATTCATGGAGGGGATTGTAATCATTGTAATGATAGGATGAATGTAAAGCTGATGTTTTCCCATGTAAACTATCACTCAATTCACAATACAAACTTAAAAAAAAATGTGTTGCAAATCTTCATCCCTATATTGATGGATACAGTCCCATTTGAGAACAATGTTTTCTTTGTTACGTAAATGAAGGCATATCCATGTAGGGTGTATTTTTAACCTTTAAGGCATAAAGCAAGTAGGATAGGCACAGAGAAGCAAGCATCAATGGGAGAAGATAGATGCTATGCCACATGAAGGTCCCTAAAGAATTGATGAACAGAAGGTGGAGAAAGAGCAGGACCTTCACTGGCAGAGAGAGGGAAAGCCTTGTTCCAGAGTCAGCCCTCTGAATTCACACTTGTAGCCTCCTAAACTGTGAGAACATACATTTCTATTTGTTAAAACCACACCTCTTTGTTGTGTTTGTGTTATAGCAGCACTAGAGAACCAACACAGTTATAAAGGGGATTTGAATAAATGAAGAGATAAATCATATTCCTTGATGGGGAAACTTTATCTTGTTTTGCTGTAAGTCTGTTGTTTGTTTTGTTTAAATGATTTGTAAATTAAATTATTTCAGTAAACTTTTTACAAAGAATTTTTTGGAAGTTGAATCAAAAGTTACTTGGACAGTTGAGGAAATTTTTAAAAAGGAAAAATAGCTAAGGAAAATTTACACTAAGAATATAAATAGTTACACCATCAGCAAAACTTTTAAAGGCTAATAAAGGCACAATAATAGACAGGATAACGATTCAGGACACAGAATTCAGACAGAATTTATAATTTGACAAAGATAACATTTCAAACTAGTAGGAAAAATGTTAAGACAATTTAAAAAACTATGTAGAGCTTTGATCTAACCTCAAGCAATAAAGTAATACTCTATTCCTTCATTAAGTCATACACTAAGAAAAACTCAAAGTGAACTGAATAGTGAATGATTTACAAAAGCAAAAGTTACAAATGTGCTAAAATAAAAATATCATTACTATCATAAAATTTGCCAAAGAGCAAAGGAACTTATTTAATTTTATTTTTAAGAAAAGTTTTGACAATTTAAAAACAATAAAATGTCATTTTTAAAGAAAAAATATAAATTAATCAATACTAACCATTATATAGCGTAGTGGTTACGAATTGGGCTGCAAACCTTAAGGTCAGCGGTTCGAAACTACCAGCCGCTCCGCGGGAGAAAGATGAGGCTTTCT
>NW_006408669.1:1423351-1425872 GCF_000296735.1 Chrysochloris asiatica
ACAGTACAAACTGACTTTGCAGTCCAGCACATTAACTTGCGGCACCAAATTCTCTGAGAAAGCATTTTAAAATGCAAACTTTAGTCACCAAGCATTCCTTCTGCGCTTCTTGAACCTTGATATGGATCCATCCATACCCAAGAATCACCATATTAAGTAAACATCAAGGGTAATTCTCTACACTCCTCATATTTGCTCTTATTGTTAGGTGTCCTCAGGTTGGTTCTGACTCATAGCGACCTTATGCACAATAGAACAAAACATTGCCAAATCCTACACCATCCTCATAATTGTTGTTATGCTTGAACCCTTTGTTGTTGCCTCTTTGCCAATTCATCTTGTTGGACATGTTCATCTTTTTTGGCTGACTCTCCACTTTACCAATCATGATGTCCTTCTCCAGGGACTAGTCCCTCCTAATAACATGTACAAAGTATGTGAGACAAAGTTTGGCTATCCTGGCTTCTAAGGAGCATCACTAATATCATTAAGGAATACTACTCAGTCAAACAGGTGAATGTTTATTGATCTGAAAAGATGTTCCCCAAATTTTCAACCTTGGACAAAACTGTTTGAATCTAATATGAGTTTCATCCTGCTTCAAGTATTTAAAAATTCTACATAAAGTATAAAATTCCCCCATATTTAGTTATAGTCAAGCTCAAAGGAATAAAAAAGAAAATGCCTAGGATATAGAGAAATGGCAGATTCAAAACCAATACAGCACAAGACCTGATGCTACCTGTTCCAGGGGCATCCAACTGTGGCTAAACTGTGTGTGAAAGGTTACATTCACAATCACCTGGAGAGAAACAGGAGAATTGGCCTTGGGCCTACTTAAGTTTGGGAGTTAGAACTAAGATCTTGTGTCAAGCTAGTATTCTCAAAGCAATGTGTTATGTGTTTGGGCTGCTACCATGGAATCATCCCTCATAAGTCTATGCACAACAGGAGCAGACTTTTGTGGCCCATAGGGTTTTCAATGGCTGATTTGGGGAAGTAGTGTGCCAGGATTTTCTTCCTACTCTGTCTTACTCTGTAAGTTCTACTGAAATCTATTCAGTATCATAGCAGCATACACGCTTCTACTGACAGATGAATTACAATTGTTCATGCAGTGCACTGGCCTTGGATAGAACTGGATTCTCCCAAATTAAAGGTGATAATTTTATTAATAACCTGTCTCTAGGCCCAGGTGTTATGTATAATGTAGTCCTTTTTGTTGGTAAGTGTCACCGAGTCTTTTCTGACTCATTGTTGTTGTTAAGTATCATTGAATCGGTTCCAGCCTAAAGTGACCCTGTATAAGGTTTGGGAGGAATAATCGGTGAAATTGAACCACTGACCTTGCAGTTCAAACTGATTTTGTAGTCCAATGCACTAACCCAGAGTACCATACTAGGACTCCTTTTGACTCATAGTGACCCTGTATAGGGTTTCCAAGGAACGGCTGTACGGTTTGAATCACTGACCTTGCGGTTATCCTATAGTGCTACATCAGTACTCCATAACATAAAAATCAAGACCAGTGAATTAAGCATACTTCAAAAATGTAGCATGTCAAATAAAATAGAAATTATTACATATATAAGGTCACTATGAGGCACAATTCAAAATAAAGAAAACAGCTATAAACAGCCATTGAAAATCGAAACATGAAATGTACGAAATATAAATCTGGGAAAATTGGAAGTTGTCAAAAATGAAAGGGAATGCATAAACATCAATATCTTAGATATTAATGAGCTGAAATAGATGAGTATTGGGCATTTGGAATCTGACAACCACATGATTTATTATGCCAGGAATGACAAATTGAAGAGGAATGGTGTTGCATTCATTGTCAAAAAGAACACATCCAGATCAGTCATGAGGTACAATGCTGTCTGAGATAGGATAATATCCATGGGCCTACAGAGAAGCCCACTTAATACCACTATGATTTGAATTTACACATCAACCACTAAAGCCAGTGAGGATGAAATAGAAGAATTCTACCAATTTCTTCAATCTAAAATTGATCAAACATGTAATCAATATGTGTTGATCATTACTGGTGATTGGAATGCAAAGGTTGGGAGCAAAGTGAAAGAATCAGTAGTTGGAAAATATGGCCTTGGTGATAGAAATGATGCTGGGGAACATATGATAGAATTCTACAAAATCAATGATTATTCATTTCAAGTACCTTCTTTAGACAGCATAAAAGATGACCATACACATGGACATCACTAGATGGAATTCATAGAAATCAAATTGACTACATCTGTGGAAGGACACAATGGAAAATCTCTATATCATCAGTTAAAACAGGGCCAGGAGCAGACTGGAATAGACCATCAATTAATCATATGCAAATTCAAACTGAAACAGAAGAAAATGAAAACAAGTCCATAAGACCTTGAATATATCCCACTTGAATTTAGAGATCATCTGAAGAAAGATTTGATACATTAAACATGAAAGAGAGAAGACCAGCAGATTTGTGGGATGACATCAAGAACATCATACAGGAAGAAAG
>NW_006408669.1:1426528-1433581 GCF_000296735.1 Chrysochloris asiatica
CAATATCTCTGATATCTCATGGGAGTAAAATTTTACTAAAGGTAATACAGAAATGGCTGCAAGTATACATTGATAGAGAACTTCCAGAGGTTCAAGCTATATTCAAAGAGGCCATGGAATGAGGGATATCATTGCTGATGTCCAAAGGATCTTGGCTGAAAGCAAAGAATATCTGAAAGATGTTTACTTGTGCTTTGTTGACTACGCAAAGGCTTTCAATTTTGTGAATCATGACAAGCTATGGACAATATTGCAAAGTATGAGTATTCTGGAATACATAGTTGTGCTCATGAGGAATCTGTACCTGGACCAAGAAGCATTTGTTTGAACAGAACATGGGAAAACTGAATGGTTTAAAATTAAAAAAAGTTGTGCGACAAGGCTGTATTATTTCACTACACTTATTCAACATGTATGCTGAGCGAACAATCCTAGAAGCTGGGTTCTATGAAAAAAATGTGGCATCAGGATTGAAGAAAGACTCATTAACAACCTGTGATAAGCAGATGATACAACCTTGCTTGTTGAAAATGAAGAGGACTTAAAACATTTACTGATGAAGATCAAAGACCACAGCCTTTGGTATGGATTACATCTCAATGTAAAGAAAACAAAAATCCTCACCACTGGACCAATAAACAACATTCTTATCAACGAAGAAATGATTGAAGTTGTCAAGAACTTCATTCTTCTTAGATCAACAATCAATACTCACGGAAGAAACCATCAAGAAATCAAATAACATATTGCGTTAGGCAAATCTGCTGCACAAGACCTTTTTAAAGTGTTGAAGAGCAAAAATGTCAGCTTGAGGACTAAGGTGCGCCTGATCCAAGCCATAGTATTTTCAATAACCTCATATGCATGCGAAAGCTGGACAGTGAATAAGGAAGACCATAGAATAATTGATGCTTTTGAGTTATGGTGTTGGAGGAGAATATTGAAAGTACCATGGGCTGCCAAAGAACCAATAGATCTGTGTTGGAAGAAGTACAGCCAGAGTGCTCCTTGGAGGCCAGGATGGCCAAACTTCGTCTTCATACTTCAGCCATATTGTCAGGAGAGACCAGTTGCTGGAGAAGGATATCATGTTTGGTAAGGTGGAGGGTCAGAAAAAAAAAAAAAAGGAAGACCCCCAACGAGATGGATTAGCCAAGTGACAGCATTGGTGGACTCAAGCGTGGCAACAGTAGTGAGGTTGGCCCAGAACCGGGCAGTGTTTTGTTCTGTTGCACATAAGGTTGCTGTGAGTCGGTACTGACTCGGTGGCACCTAACAACAATAACAATCAAATTTTGAAAACAAATATACGAACAACCTCTGAAAAATGGAAAATGCCTATCATTCATCTGAAACATTCTGCAAACAGTTTAAACCAAAGATTTGGCACAACTAGTATACTGTAGTTTTCTGGAAAACTAATCTGAAGAAATTATCAGGAAAAAGCACAAATAATAAGATGGGAAATATGAAAGGAATTTTGAGAGATATAGATATTTAAAACAAACATCTAATATAAAACCAATGACATTTTCAGAAGACGATAAGAAACAGGAAGAAGAAGGACATTTTAAGATAATGAAAACATTTTCTTGAATTTATAAAGGATGCATGTGCTCATACTTGGAATCACCTAAACCCTGAGAGAGATAAATAAATATAAAACCATGTTTAGATACATCACACCGAACTTTTGAAAATCAAAACCAAAGAGAACATTTTCCAAACAATCATAGCAAAAGACAGATTTCCCACAGTGATGAATGATTAGACTGAAGGAACACTTTTCATCAACATCAATAGAGAACAAAGGGATGTTGAACAGTATCTCTAAAGTGCTAAGGGAAAATCAACTGCCAACCCAGACTTCTATACCAACTTGAAGGTATAGTGAAAGTGTCATCTGCAGACAAGGTCTGATTTTGCCACTCACAGATACTGAAAGAAATACGAAAAAGAATATTTTAGTAGAAGGAAACCGAACTGACAAAGAAAAAGGAAAAAAAGAAGTGTGGAGCAGAAGAAAATAAGATGAGCAAACTGACCACTGTTCATTCTAATTATGCATTAATTTAAAAATGGATATTTAGTAAATTAGAGCAGGTAACTATACAAATTTAGACTAAAATATTCTACAGGGATAATATGGACTATTGGAGAATGCAATGAAAATCAAAGTTCCCACAGTGTTTGTGTTGTATAGAAGAAAGTTCTTGGCTAACCTTATATTTAGTTAGTAAAACTGTACATACTAAGTGATAAAATAATAGAACTGTAAACTATAACTCCTAACCTGCCTTGGGGAGAAATTAGTATAAACAAAGTTTGATGTAAGTAGTATGACGTAGACACATGAACGGGGAAGAAATATAATGTAAAAATATAAAAGCTCTGATGAGAAAGCTCATCCCAGAATCAGGAGTGCTTGCCGCTAATGGTTGTGGGATAAGAGTGGTATGTAAAGCAGGAAACTAAAGCATCTTTTCTCCTCAAATTATAAAGTAAATGCATAAAATGGTTGTTGTTGAGGAGCTCTGGTAGCGTAGTGGTTACGAATCGGGCTGCGAACCTTAAGGTCAGTGGTTTGAAACTACCAGCTCCGCGGGAGAAAGATGAGGCTTTCTACTCCCGTAAGGATTTACACCCTCAGAAACCCTGTACAGGGTCGCTATGGGTCGGAACCGAACAATGGTTGTGGGATAAGAGTGGTATGTAAGGTAGGAAACTAAAGCGTCTTTTCTCCTCAAATCATAAAGTAAATGCATAAGATGGTAGAATTTTTAAATCTAGGTGATAAGTGTATCCTTTTTTTCATGTTATTTTCTGTACTGTCTTCCGTGTTTCATATTTCTTAGTAAAGAAAAGGTAAAAGGGAAGATTTTTCTGAAATACTTTTGATATAAAAAAGAATTTGATAGAATATCCTATGAGCCCTTCATTGGAAACAATGAATTAATATTCATGTATATTGATATGCATGCATTCTATTAACCACTTTGCAGCAGTTATTATTCCTTAAGGCGTTTAATAGTAAAAACAACTGATACTATCTGAACCTAGCAAAGCTGACACACATAAAATAAGCAAAATACAATGTATTTAATCCAGAGGTATACTAAACTCCCTATAGTGAAAGAAGATGGTGGTGGTGGTGGTGGTGGTGGTAGTGGTGTGCCACGGAGTTGGTTCTGACTCATAGCGACCCTGTACAGGGTTTCCGAGACTGTAAATCTTTACCGGAGAAGAAAGCCTCGTCTTTCTCCCACGGAACAGCTGGTAGTTTCGAACTGCTGTCCTTGAGGTTAGCAGCCCGACTCATAACCAATAAGCCACCAGAGATTGCTTTAATTCATACCTTTGGCATTTAACCAGTCATTATCTAGATTTTCTTTTTTGAAAGGGCACCATTCATTGATTCTGGAATTTACTTAAGACTGTCCACCTAGTTCGTTGCAGAGCATAGAATATAAATGGTATCACCACACCTTCAACCATTCTTTGTTTCCACTGTGTCAAGCGTCCACAGGGAAAAGTAATTTAGATATGATCAAAGACAAAAAATAGACAAGGAAGTAGATTTCATTCAGGCTGTTACAATTGGGAGCACATCACAGATGCAAAGATTAGGATATCTTGGTTTGCCTGAGACTTTCTAGGGAGGAGTTACAGTTATACCAAGAAAAAAGGAACAGATGGAGTGATTCATACATAGCATTACAGGATGATTTTGTAATCAGGAAAAGGCTTAATCAACAGAACAGGAAATGTTCTTGGCTAGGTAGTGCCAGGGGAAAAGCAATTTTAGTCTTCTCTATAAGATGGCTGTGGATTAATGAACTGGACTGCAAAGTTGCTTTGAACTCAAGGTCATCAGTTCAAGCACACCAGCTGCTCCTCGGAAACCCTATACAGAGTCGTTATGGGAACCGACTTAATGGCACTTAACAACAACCCACTTAATGGGATAAAAGTGAGAAGTTAGCTTGGGATAAAGGTTTAAGAGTCGTGTGTCTGGCTTAATCAGAAGGTTCAAGTAAATTGGGACACTCTGTTTGCTCTTGTTAACGTAAAGATTTAAATCAAGTAAATATTTAAGTATCATGATACTTAACCATATAAATTTGGATATAGACTTATCATTAAGTACCACTGAGTCAGTTCCTACTCTTAGCGACCCAGTATACGGTTTGCAGCTGTAAATCTTTGCAGGAACAGAAAGCCTCATCTTTCTCCCTCAGAGATGCTGGTGAACTTGAACCACCAACCTTGTGACTCACAATCCAGTGCTTAGTCTACAGAACTACAATCCTTCCAGATACAAACTGCTTAGGCTAAATTCTCAGTTATGCTGCTAACTGGTTATATGATTTGGGGAAAGTTTATTAACCTCCATATTATTTGATCCACTCACCTATAATAGCAGAACAACCACAATAATTTATGTTGTTGTTGTTTTGTGTGTGAATTCAATATTCAAAGTAAAGCACAAAGTAAGAAAAAGTAAGAATTAAGTAAATATTAGTAATAAGTGTCTAGGGATTAGTTAAGATCTCATGATTTAAGGAAAACTGGGTATATATGGAAAGTATTTTGATGTGAATAATATTATACTGTAACTATGTATGTTATTGTTAAGTTCCATCGAGTCAGTTCCACCCCATAGCGACTCTGTATAGGGTTTCCGAGGAGCAGCTGGTGAACTTGAACTGCCAACCTTGCAGTTCAAACGGCTTTGTAGTCTGACGCCACACCAGAAGTCAAAACCAACTCAGTGGCACTTAACAAAAGCAACAATATATTTAAGATCTTGGTTCTCCTAGTCAACAAATAAATAGAAAACATTTTTAAATATCTAGATCATGACTTTTAGTTTTTTCCCAACACTTCATCATAAAAATTTTAGAACTTATGTAAAAGTTTAAATAATTATACAGTAAATATTCATATGCTATAGTTGTTATTTGGTGCCATTGACTTGATCTGATTCATAGCAACCCTCTATACAACATAGCAAAATGCTGCCTATCCTGTGCCTACCTCACAGTTAGTGATATTGTTTGACGATTTCTGCATGCTGTTAAATCACCTTTCTCTCTACTACACACGAATACGGTTCTCTTCCATTACGTATGCCAAATTACTTGGCATAGTTGAGTGAGCACCTCTAGCACTACATCCCTTTTTTGAAGCATTTCAATTGGTATTTAAATTCATAGAGAGACCCTTAAGCATGTATATATCAGTACAGTTCACTATAGATCACTGCATTTGATTTATCGCATCTGTCTTGTCTGTTTTACTACCCATCATTCAAAGGACATTATTAAATGCATTTCAAACTAAGTTGTAGAGATCAGTACATTGGACTTTTAAACACATCTACATGCACATAATTAACTAGAGTTCATATGTACATACAGCTATTTTTCTAGCTTATGTTTGATGTGTAATAGTTTAATTTTTTAATATTTATTAGTATTAAATCCTCAAGAATTTAAATTCTCTTTTTGTTTTAATTTTCATGTTTTGGATAATGTTTAAATTTCCTTCCAGCATCAGCATTCTATTATATTCTAAAATGACAATTATTTATATATGTGAACTACTGCTGTCTGCCTGTCAGCCCTGTCAAAAAGAGAGAGAATGTAATTTTTCATAAAAATATTTTTAAGAGATTTGAGTAATTCACCCCATGTAAATACATCCCCAGATCCCAGCTTGGCTCTATTCAAATTAGTTTTAGTTTTGGTGGGGTTATTTGACTGAGAACTTTTTCCTAGGTGCACCTTAAAAAAAAATCACCTAGTGAAATATAATATGACATAATTTCATTGCAATGAGATTTTCTGCATATAGGTTAACAAATGCATTCATTTTAAACAATTTAGTGTCATTGAATAGGCTGATTTAATTTTCTTGCTTTTAACATTTTTTTTTTCTCACACAAGTAAAATATGTTCACTGTGGATGGAACAAATTGAAAATACACATACGCACCCATAATTCAAATGACCAGACATAAATAATATTAACATTTTGATATCCTTCCAGACATTATATATACACATAATAAAGTTTATTTTTGTCTGTTTGCTTATTATCACATCAAGTAAAAACTGCTGAGTGGATCGCCATCCAATTTGAAGCCTACATTACAGATGGTTAGAGTTATAATATAGGTGATGTGTAGGCTCAGCACTGGACTACAAACCACAAGGTCCACAGTTCAAACCCACCAGTTACTCTAAAAAAACCATTTACAGGGTGGAACAACAAAGCACACAGGGGAACACTGAGACAAGTTTGCATGGGCTAAATGGGACAGAGGTAAATAGTGATGTATGCTCAGCCTTGGAACAATGGGGCTCTGTAATACAGGGATTGCGGCATGGTCTGAAGAAGGGAAATAATGTTAAGATACTTGATTGTTTTATGAATGTTGGTTTCCCTTGCCTATTACTATAAAATAGATACTAGAGTGGGATAGAAAGGAATGTCGGGAAACATGATTGCAGAAATCTTGTAAGCCTGTCTTCAGCCTGTAACTGATTGGAATACCTAAAAGGGGTTCTAGAACTTGCCCAGTGAAATAGACTTCTTGTGGAGTCTTTGCAACATATAGGGCCTTAGGTGGAATTCTGAAACCCCATCTGTAAACTTCTGTGATGGGACATTCCCACTAGAAAGCAGACCAGCTGGAACAGCTAAAGCAATAGAAAATACATCTTCAAAGAAAGATCAGCAGGAAAAATCCAAAACAAAAATGACAATATGATTGGCTACTACAAGAACAACCAAGTTGTTAGCCAGGGAACCATCAAAGCAAGCAATCAAGTCCCTTTGGTACAAACGCCCCTCTGAGACTGAAACTCAAAAGGAACACATAAGCAGGCATGTAAGATTGCTAGTGAAAAATTTGGTCTACTGATGAGTGGAAGAGGGGGAAAGGCAGCAATGAAGAAATGGGTTGAGTTCAACCATGTTCCATAGACTCCTATTGACCTGGAGATGAAAGAGAGAAGAGGAAAGACTGTTTGATCCAAAGTGTGGTGA
>NW_006408669.1:1434836-1439755 GCF_000296735.1 Chrysochloris asiatica
AATTATCTTGAGAAGTACTACCTAAAAAGATGGGAAGATACTTTCAGAGTCTATAGAATAGAAGCACATCAAGTGTCCCATGCATCTACAGATTAGACTATCCATGTCAAGGATATTAAGAAATTGAATAGAGGAAACAAACACTGATTTTATATATGAGAATTTAGCAGAAAGACTCAAAGATAGACGAGTGATTTGAAACGGAATGATTCTTCACAACCACTACTCTATTTATTCTGGCCCAAGATAAATTAGTAACAACAGAAACTTACTTAGTTAACTACGTTTAATAATGTTTTGGAATAATTTGTAGAAAACCTACTGTGTGTGCACAGGTGCACTTACCTTTATTTATTGTGAAAGAAGGTTAAAACTGAAAGATATATGTAATGATTTTATGGAAGTTATATTGTTGTGGAGTCCTGGTGTGGTGCCACATGATAATGCACTGGACCCCAAGGTCAGTTTGAACTGCAAGGTTGGCAGTTCGAACTCAACAGCTGCTGCTCGGAAACCCTACTCAGGGCCACTATGAGTCAGAACCAACTCGATGGCACCTATTTGTTCTGTTCATGTTATAGCAGCACTAGATAACTAGTATGTTCTTGTTTTTGTTACATGCTATTGAGTTGGTTCAGACCCATAGACACTCTATGCACAAGAGAACAAAACACCACCTGGCCCTGCTCCATCTTTGTAATTGCTGCTATGATTGAGCCCATTGCTACTGCCATTGTAATAGTCCATCTTATTGGGAATGGAAGACCCTCTACTTTACCAGCCATTATGTCCTTCAGGGACTGGTCACTCTTGATAATATGTCCAAAGTATGAGAGATGAAGTCTCTCCATCTTGGCTTCTAAGGAGCATTCTGGTTACACTTCCTTCAACATAGATTTGTTTGTTCTTCTGGAAGCCCACGATACATACCTTTAAAATTCTCCAAAACCATAAATCAAATTAATCAATTATTCTACAGTCTTCCTTATTAACTATCAAAATTTCACATGCATATGACACTATTGAAAATACCATGGCTTGAGTCAGATGCACCTTAGTCCTCAAACTGCTATATTTGCTCTTGAACACTTTAAAGTTAGGATTATGTAATTGCATGCTAAATAAAGATCATATTAGCATTGGTAAATTTTACAAAATTTTAACCTCTCAAGTGAGAAGCCTCAAGGTTAACAGTCTAAGGTATCATGTAAAGTGATGGCAGGAACTCCAAGTAGCACATCATCATCCCAGGAAACAGGGAATCAAAATGCATGAGAAGGACAGCTCCTTCTCTTAAAGACAGCTCACAAAAATTCACACCATTTCTCATGTCTCCTTGCCTATAAAGTAGCCACAGTTTTGTTTTGTTTTTTCAAGAGATGACAATCAAATGTATGATGTAGACTGTTATAAGCCTGTTTTTTTAATTAAGTAACATTGGTACTTAATAAAAGGGTTTTAAAGGGTTTCTGAGAAGCAAGTGATGGATCTGAACCACTGACTTTGCACTTGGCAGTCTAGTGCTTATCCTACAGGATAATCCTGTATATTCAGTCTTTTATATATGAATTTGTCTTTCTGTCTCATTCCCCTTTCTCTCATGGTCATTAATTTAAATAAGTGAGAAATAAACTGAAAAAATGTATTTACTCTGCCATTTATTACTAAAGTAGAAGAGGAGATTAGATATTGAAAATGCACTAAAGTCTACCCCTTTAGACAACGAATGTACCCTTTCTCATACATATAAAACAGACTCATACCCTCCCTGGGAGAAAGAACAAGAAAGTTCCACCCAGTTACTGCATCTAGCTTGAAACTGTTATTTCCGGTTTCATCCTACGGTTGCAATCCTATTTTAATTTCCTTATACATTTGTAGGAGGTGAGGTAGAAAGGTGGATTATGAGCTAGGCTGATAACTTCAAAGTCAGCAGTTTGAATCTGCCATTCATTCTGTGGAGAAAGATGAGACTTCCTGCTCTTGTAAAGATTATAGCCTTGGACCCTATAAAGGGTGAGTATGAGTTAGAAATGACTCGGTGGCACACATCTACCACTTCCACCAAAGATTTACAGCCTTGGAAATCATATTCTGGGCTACTATAATACTTTGATATCACATGCTAGTAAAGTTTTGCTAAAGGTAATACAGAAATGGCTATAATCATACATTGACAGAAAACTTTGAGAGGTTCAAGCCGGATTCAGAAGAGGCCATGGAATGAGGGATATCATTGCTGATGTCCAATGGATCTTGGCTGAAAACAGAGAATATCAGAAAGATGTTCACCTGTGCTTTATTGACTATGCAAAGGCTTTTGATTGTGTGGACCATGACAAGCTCTGGATAACATTGTGAAGTATAGTATTCCGGAACACTTAATTGTGCTCATGAGGAATCTGTACCTGGACCAAGAAGCAGCTGTTCCAACAGAACATGAGACTACTGAATGGTTTAAAATTAAGAAAGGTATGCGACAAGGTTATATTCTTTCACCATACTTATTCAACCTGTATGCTGAGCAAATAATAAGAGAAGCTGAGTTCTATGAAGAAAAATGTGACATCAGGATTAGAGGAAGACTCATTAACAACCTGCGATATGCAGATGATACAACCTTGCTTGCTGAAAGTGAAGAGGACTTAAAACATTTACTGATGAAGATCAAAGAGCACAGCCTTCGGTATGGATTACATCTCAATGTAAAGAAAACAAAAATCCTCACCACTGGACCAATAAATAACATTCCTATCAACGGAGAAAAGATTGAAGTTGTCAAGGATTTCATTCTTTTTGGATCAACCATCAACACTCATGGAAGAAGCAGTCAAGAAATCAAACGAAGTATTGCATTAAGCAAATCTACTGCACAAGACCTTTTTTAAGTGTTGAAGGGCAAAGATGTCAGCTTGAGGACTAAGGTGTGCCTGACCCAAGCCATGATATTTTCAATAACCTCATATGCATGTGAAAGCTGGACAGTGAATAAGGAAGACAATAGAAGAATTGATGCCTTTGAGTTATGATGTTGGAGGAGAATATTGAAAGTGCCATGGGCTGCCAAAAGAACCAATAGATCTGTTTTGGAAGAAGTGCAGCCAGAGTGCTCCTTAGAGGTCAAGATGGCCAAACTTCATCTCTCATACTTTGGGACATATTATCAGGAGAGAGCAGTTGCTGGAGAAGGATATCATGTTTGGTAAGGTGGGGTGTCAGAGAAAAAGAGGAAGACCCCCAATGAGGTGGATTGGCCAAGTGGCAGCATCAATGGACTCAATCGTGGCAACAATGGTGAGGTTGGCCCAGGATCAGGCAGTGTTTTGTTCTGCTGTGCATCAGGTCATTATGGGTCAGTACCAACTCCATGGCACCTAACAACAACAACAATAATGAGTATTACATCCACCACCACCTCTACGTTTCTGTAGAAAACCTGGTAGTGCAGTGATTGAAGCCACAAACTGAAAGGTCAGTAGTTGGAATCCCTCAGCCACTCATGGGAGAAAGATGTGTCAGTGAGCTTAGAAAAAGAATTCCAATCCTGAAAATCCTATGGGCATTTTTATTCCATTCCATAGGACATCTGTGCATCAGAAACTACTTGATGTTAGTGATTTTTATCACTGCAACACAAATGCCACAATTGGTAGCTTTGAAGAACAGAAATTTATTGTCTCACACTTTGAGAGACTAAAGGTAAAAATTATGCTATTGTTGTCATTGAGTGTCATACATTTGTTTCCAACTCACAGCAACCCTGTACAGTGTCAGAGAAGCAGCTGGTGAATTTGAACCATCGACCTTGCAGCTCTCACTGACTTTGTGGTCCAGTGCATTGTCCTGCAGAGCCATACTAGGATTCCACATCTGACAAAATGTTGGCACATGTTTTCATCTTCAGGCATTATATCTGATGATATTCTGTTCCTTTTCATAAGGTTTTCAGTGGCAAAATATTCAGAAGTAGTCCACCTCTCCTTCTTCCTAATATGCCTTAGTCTGGAAGTTCCACTGAAACCTGTTTAACCTGGGTGACCCTGTTGGCATTAAAAATATCCGTTGACGTAGCTTTCAGCATCACAGCAACAGACCCGCAACCACATTTTGGCCAACTGACAGATGAGTGGTGGGCAACCATCATACATAATGGTAAAGTAGTTAATAAGAATAAGAGCATTTCTTTAAAAATCAGGGAAAAGATGAGAATGCCCACCATCATCACATCTAGTCAACACTGTACAAAAAGTATGACTCAGTGCAGAAGCACAATTAAAAGAAAAAGAAGGCCTAAGAATCTAAAGAAAATAAAGTATCATTTGCAAGGAGAATTACCTATATGTGGTAAGCAACAGAAGTCACACATTATTAGAAGAAGGAAACAATTTTAGCAAGATGGTTTATATAAAATCAAATATAAAAATCACCTCCTCTTCTGTACTCTGGCAACTTGTGGCTAAATTGTGCAATTCTGAATATATGCCATTGAAAACACTGATAAAACATGAATGTTCCTGTAAAAATGTGCATAATCTTTATAGAGAATATTAAAAATTTTTACTGAAGGATATTAATAATGATGTAAACAAATAGTAAAAGGTATTGATATTGAATTTGTTAAGTGTTGTTAAGTCAGTTTCAACTCATAGTGACCCTTTAAAGGGTTTTCAAGGAACAGCTGGTGAATTTGAACTTCTTACCTTGTGGTTAGCATTCTAGTACTTACCCTACATCACCACACCAGGAAATTTGACATGCTTGTTCTAAACTCTGTGAGCGAACGGATTTTCCCTAACACTGAAATTTTGAAAAACTGTAGTATTTAATACAAATCTTCAATGACACAGTGGAATGAGGGATGTCATTGCTGATGTCCAATTCATTGATTTTGGCTGAAAGCAGAGAATACCAGAAAGATG
>NW_006408669.1:1440145-1465310 GCF_000296735.1 Chrysochloris asiatica
ACAGCCTTCGGTATGGATTTCATCTCAAGGTAAAGAAAACAAAAATCCTCACCACTGGACCAATAAATAACATTCTTATCAATGGAGTAAAGATTGAAGTTGTCAAGGACTTCATTCTTCTTGGATCAACCATCAACACTCATGGAAGCAGCAGTCAAGAAATCAAACAATATATTGAATTAGGCAAATCTGCTGCACAAGACCTTTTTAAAGTGTTGAAGAGCAAACATGTCAGCTTGAAGACTAAGGTACACTTGACCCAAGCCATGGATTTTCAGTAACCTCTTATGAACATGAAAGTTGGACAGTGAATAAGGAAGACAGTCGAAGAATTGATGCTTTTGTGTTGTGGTATTGCAGGAGACTATTGATCGTGCCATGGGCTGCTAAAAGAACAAACAGATCTGTGTTGGAAGAAGTGCAGCCACAGTGCTTCTTGGAGGCCAAGATGGCCAAAATTCATCACTCATACTTTGGAGATATTATCAGGAGGGACCAGTCACTGGATAAGGATATCATGTTTGATAATGTGAGGGTCAGACAAAAAGAGGAATACCCGAGTGAGATGGATTGGCAAAGTGGCAGCATCAATGGGCTCAAGTGTGGCAACAATTGTGAGGTTGGCCCAGGACTGGGTACTGTTTCTTCTATTGTACATAGGATCGCTATGAGTCAGTACCAACTAAATGGCACCTACCAACAACACCAAAGAGTTCAGACTAAAAAAATTTTAATCCATGACATTTATACTGAGACAAAACATTAATAAGAAAATTCAAATATTGCAATGTTTAAACTCATGAAAACATTCTTGAAATGTTTTAAACAAATGCTCATATAAAAATGAACTTCAAAGAGACCTGGTATAGGGTTTCCAAGGAAAGTTTGGTGACTTTGAACTGCCATCCCTGCAGACAGCAGTCCAGTGCTTATCCTACAGCACAATACTAGGGTCTATTTTGATATTGTATTGTTATTGATGTATACCTGTAAGTCAGTCTGACTTTTAGGGACACTGTGTAGGGTTTCAGAAGCTATAAATCTTTACAGGAATTAAAAGTCTCATCTTTTTCTCTTGAAGCAGTGGGAGGATCACAACCTAGGACCATGTTGTTCACGTGAATACAGCCTGAGTCACGCAAACCTGAGTCCTCAAACATCTTTGCTGTTTAACACTTTAAAGAGGACTTTTGCAGCACATTTGCCTAATACAATATGCCATTTGATTTCTTGACTGCTGTTTCCATGAACACTGTGGATCCAAACAAATTGAAGTCTTTGAAAAATTCAACCTTTTCTCCATTTATCATGATGTTATTTATTGGTCCAGTTCGAGCAGTTTAGTTTTTGTTACACTAAAGTGCTACCTATACGGAAGGATATACCCTTTGGCCTTCATCAGTAAGTATTTCAAATCCTTTTCACATTCAGGAAGCAAGGTTGTATTATCTGCTATCAAAGGTGGTTAATGAGACTTGCTCCAAACCTGCTGTCACATTCTTTTTTATATAACCCTGCTTCTCAGATTATTTTTTCTGCATACAGATTAAGTACACCACTATGTTACCAGAGCTCCTTAAGGTCAGCGGTTCAAAACTACCAGCTGCTCTGTGGGAGAAAGATGAGACTTTCTAATCCCATAAAAATTTACACCCTCGGAAACCTTGTACAAGGTCGCTATGGGTCGGAACGGCACTTAAGAACAACAACAGATTAAGTATAATAGAAGGATACAACCCTAACCCACACCTTTACTGATTTTAAAGCATACAGTATCCCCTTATTCTGTTCTAATGGCTGATTATTAGTCTATGTACAGTTTCATCATGAACATTATTAAGAATTCTGGAATACCCATTTTTCAGAAAGTTATCCATAGTTTGTCATGATCCACAAAGTCAAATGTCTTTGCAACTATATTAGCAACACAGAAAATTATTTTAAGTCAAACATATTCAAAGAGCAGAAAAATTAAAGCGTAGATTATAGCAACAAAATTTTGAAAGTTGGAAAGCAGAAAAAAATGTGATAAATGATTTTTAACTCATGCAAAATACGTAAATTCTAAGCTAGCACTAGAGAAGTACAAAATCTAAAATAAACTAAAATAAATTAGCATGCTGAATTTCATCATGCAGTTTAATATACTCTACTCTGAGTTGCATAAAGACTCCCACTTCCACACACTGGCGACATAACAAAAGTTTATTCATTATATATGATTGAAGAGTGATGTTTGTACTAATGTGCAATAAGAACAATTAGAAGCAGGAATTTACTGTTGTTGTTAGGTGTGGGTGAATCAGTGCCAACTCATAGCGACCCTATGCACAATAGAATGAAACACTGTCTCATCCTGTGCCCACCTCAAAATTTTTGCTATGTTTGAGTCCATGTTGCTGCCACTGTGCCTATCCATCGTGTTGGGGGTCTTCCTCTTTATCGATGACTCTCCACTTTACCAAATATGATGCTCTTCTGCAGGGCTGGTCCCTCCTGTTAATATTTCTGAAGTATAAGAGATGAAGTCTGGCCATACATACTTCTAGGGAGCATTCTGGAGGTACTTGTTCCAATGCAGATTTGTTGGTTTTTTGTTTTTTTCTTTTTGGCAGTCTGTGCTACTTTTAACATTCTCCTTCAACATTATAACTCAAATGCATCAATTCTTCTACAGTCTTCTTTATTCATTGTACAACTTTCTCAGGCATATCAGATTACTGAAAATACTAAAGGCTTGGGTCAGGTACAACTTAGTCATCAAACTTACATCTTTGATCTTGAACACTTTAAAGTGGTCTTGTGTAGCAGATTTGCCTAATGCAACAATTCATTTGAGTTCTTGACTGCTACTTCCATGAATATTGATTACTGGTCCCAGCAAAATGAAGTTTTTGGCAACTTCAAACTTCTCCATTTATCTTGATTTAATTTATCTGTCTAGTGGTGAGAATTTGGTTTTTCTTTCCATTGAGGTGCAAACCATACCAAAGGGTAGGGTCTTTGATCTTTGTCAGTATTTTAAATCCTCTATGCTTTCAGCATGGAAGGTTATATCATCTGCACATCACAGGTTTTTAATTAGTCTTTCTCCAATTCCTGTGCCACATTTTTCTTCATATAATTCAGCTTCTCGAATTATTTGCACAGCATACAGATGGACTAAATATGGTGAAAGAATATAACTCTGGTGCACACCTTTCCTAATTTAAAACCATTCAGTGTTTCCTGTTCAAAAATTGCCTCTTGGTCTGTATACCTGCAAAGTTGGTTTGAACCACAAGGTCAATTCAAGCTCATCAGTTGCTCCTGAGAAACCCTAAACATGTTCACTATGAGTCAGAACTGACTCAACGGCACTTAACAGCAACATGAGCACAATTAAATGTTCCAGAATATTCATTCACTGAAGTGTTGTCCATAGTTTGTCATGACCCTCAAATCAAAAGACTTTGTGTAATCAATAAAGCAGAGGTAGACATCTTTCTGGTATTCTCTGACTTCAGCAAGATCCAACTGTCGTCAGAAATTATATCCCTCATTCCACTTCCTTATCCTGAATCTGGCTTGAGCTTCTGGAAGATCCATCAATGTACTGTTGCAGCCATTTTAAAAATTATTTTTGCAAAAATTAATTGAAGGAGGGGATTATAATCATTGTAATGAAGCAAAGTACATGGTTTGTTAAATGTAAAACTGATGATCTGCCCTGCAAACTTTCACTCATTTACAACAAAAATTAATTACATGTGATATTAATGATATTGTCTGATGACTTCCACATTTTCTTGAGTCACCTCTCTTTAGAATGGGCACAACTATGGATCTCTTCTAATCAGTTGGCCAGGCACCTGTCTTCCAAATTTCTTAGCATAGATGAGTGCCTCAAGTGTTGCATACTTTGTTGAAATATTTCAATTTGTATTTGATCAGTTCCCGGAACTTACTCTTTGCCAATACCTTCAATTCATCTTGGACTTCTTCCTTCAATTCATTGGCACTTGATCATATGCTACCTCTTGAAATGGTTGAATAACCACCATTTCTTTTTAGTACAGTGACTCCGTATATTCCATCCATCTTCTTTTGATTCTTCTGTATTATTCAATACATTGCCCGTGGTGATGGTGGTTGTGGCATGCCGTGGAATTGGTTCCAACTTATAGCAACCCAGTATAGGGTTTCTGAGGCTATAAATCTTATGGGAGCCAAAAGCCTCATCTTTCCCTGTGGAACAGCTGGTACTTTCAAACTGCTGAAACTAGTGTAGAGGTTAGCAGCCCGAGGCGTAACCACTACACTATGAGAGCTCCTGATATTGCCCATAGAGTCCTTCAATATTTCAAGTCAAGGGTTGAATTTTTTCTTCAGTTCCCTCTGCAAGAGAAATGCTGAGTGTGTTCATCCCTTTCTGTTTTATAACCCCAGCTCTTTGCCCATTTTATTATAATATCTGTCTTAGTCTTTTTGAGCTGCCCTTTGAAATTTTCTATTCAGCTCTTTTACCTCCTCGTTTATTCCATAAGCCTTACCATCTCTATACTAGAGAAAAAGTTTCAGAGTCTTTTCTGACAGCCATTTTGGTGTTTTTCTTCTTTCTTGTCTTCATAATGACCTTTTGCTTTCTTCTGTATGATATTCTTGATGTCTTCCCATAATTCTTCTGGTCTTCATTCATTTGAGTTTAATTCATCTAATCTGCTTTTGTGATGATCTCTAAATAGAGGTGGCATATGTTGAAGGCTGTATCTTGGCTCTTGTGAACCTCTTTTAATTTTCCTCAGCTTTACCCTAAATTTGCATATGAGCAACTGATGTTCTGTTCCACACTCTGCCCTGGCCTTGTGTTATCATTCTCCTTCCACAGTAGTAGTCAATTTGATTTCTGTGCATTCCATCCGAGAGGCCCATGTGTACAGTCAGCTTTTATGTTGTTTAAAAAAATATTTGAAGAAGTCATTGGTATTCCAAAATTCTATCATGTGATCTCCAGCATTGTTTTTATCACCAATGCAATATTTTCTAACAACTGATCCTTCCTTTTTGTTTCCAATTGTCAATACATTTTGTTTTTGTCAGTAACTGTCAATACATCTCAATTATAAGTTTGATCAGTTTAAGACTGAAGAAGTTTGTAAAGATCTTCAGATTTCTTCATCACTGGCTTTAGTGGTTGGTACAAAAATTTGAATATCAATTGTATTAATTGGTCTTCCTTGTAGGCTTAGAGATATTATCCTATCACAGCCAGCATTGTATTTCAAATTGATCCTGAAATATTCTCTTTGAGGATAAATGTAACTTCATTTCTTTCCATTTTTCATATTCAACATAGTAAACCATGTGTTTTCAATTTCAAAATGACCGAGATCAGTCAGTCTATTTTAGCTCACTAATTTTCTAAGATATCAATGTTTATGTGTTCCATTTCATTTTTTTACAATTTCCAATGTTCATACATGTCATAGTCCAATTTTTAATAGATGTTTACAGCTGTTTCTCCTTATTTTGAGGTGTGCCCCATCAGCAGATGAAGGTTCTGAGAGCTTACTGCAGCCACATCACCATGGTCAGCTCTACCTTTAAGGAGGCAGCTCTTCTCCAGTCATATTTTGAAGAACTTCCAATCTGAGGGTCTCATTTTCTGGCACTATATCTGACAATATCCTCGTGCTCTTCATCATGTTTCAATATTCAATATTCTGGTGCTATTGGACAGTGTTTCTCTGCTATTCATAAGGTTTTCAGTGACTAAATATTCAGAAGTAATCTGCCTCTTCTTCTTTATAGTCTGTCTCACTCTGGAAGTTCATCTGAAACCTGTCTACCATGAGTATTAATATTTAAAATACTGGTGGCATAACCTCCAGTATCACAGCCACACATAAACCACCACAATATTGCAAAGTGGCAGAAGAGTGGTAGGGAGTAGGGATACTATAAAAGAAAAAAACACACAAAACAGCCTTGTGAAAAAAATAATACAAGGATAAAACAAAAAATATTACTAAAACATCAAAGAAACCAGTACTAAATAAAAATATCAAAATGTGAAACTATTATTTCTCATATATCCTCCATCTAGGTCTATATACCTCTAAAGGTGGTTTGTTCATCTGTCTGTATTATTCTGCACACTTTATACCAAGTCAAAAAAGTAGTTGAGCCATCTTCGAGGAACTTATGCTTTTTCACAATTTTTTTTTTTTTTAGCATTGAAAATAAAAAGAAGTCTGAAAGGGTACAATTAGAGCTGTATGGTAGATGTGTGGGTTCCCAATGAAATGCTCATAGGGCAGCCCTTGCTATCCTCAAAGAATGTACAGATGCATTATCATGTTGGAAAAAAAACAAAACCGAAACAACTTTCCTTACCTTTTTCTTTCTCACCAATGCAGTTTTCAATTTCCTTACAACTTCTTGATGATAAAACTCAGTGATCAATCTGTGTTGTTTGAGAAAATTTAGCACAAGTACTTCTTCGTTTTTGTTATTGTTTCAGTGTCATTGAATTGGTTCTGTTTCATAGTAGCCTTTCCAAGGAGTGACTGATGTGTTTGAACCACCAGTCTTGTGGCTGGCACTCCAGTTCTTATCCTACAGTTCCATACCAGGATTGTTTTAGAATTACTCCTTTGGAATCCTCCAAAATAGTTACCATAACCTTCTCCTCTCTCCTTGATTTTAACGGGTCTACCAGATACCCTTGTTGTTGTTATTGTTGTTAAATACCATACCATAGAGTCAGTTCTGACCCATAGTGACCCTGTGTAGAGTTTCCAAGGAGTGGCTGATGAGTATGAACAGCTGAGCTCGTGGTTCAAACTGACCTTGTGGTCGAGTGCTTATCCTACAGTGCTACACCAGGACTCCATGTACTCATTATTTTAATTGAACCTTCCTTTCTAAGTTATGTTGGTAAATCCTAGACTTATTCCTGTTCATGATTCATTCCATAAAATCATCTTCATTAGCTTTGATCTTTCTTGAAAGGCAGATTGAAAGATTAGCTATTTGAGCTAGCAGATCTTCATGTAATCTTTTTTTTTTTTTTTTTTTTTTTTTTTCATGACACAAATGTTTCTTTATTTTGAAGGCACCCTAATGGGACTAAAATAAACAATAGAGGGCAATTGTCCATAGCTATCTACTGGAAGCAGAAACATGTTTAACACATTTTATTTGCAATAGATTTGTGTATATATGAACTGGAACTTGAATATCGATGCTTTTTACTTATCATTGTATTTACTATTAATTTTATACTACAAAAGATGAGTGGCATAATCTTTAATAATCTATAGTGAGTTCAATTGTCTCTAACAAAACAGTTACATTTTCAAACGAATTCCAGTACCATATTTGGAAATAGGATGTTTATAGATATGCTGTTGTTGTTATTGTTAAGTGTCTATAAGTTGGTTCCGACTCATAGTGACCATGTATAGGGTTTCTGAGGAGCAACTGATAGGTAAGCTGCTGACCTTACAGTTCACAGTCCAGTACTTATCATATATCGATACACTAAGACTTCATAATAAAGTTGAAATGAGGCTTTAATGGATTACAGTGGGCCCTAAAGCCAATAAATGTCATTACAAAAAAAAAAGACACACATAGGGAATATGGAGGCAGATACCAGATACTGGAGTAATGGAGGTACAAGCCAAAGAATGACAAGTATTTCCAGCAACTACGAGAGGCTAGGAGAGAGGTATGGAAACAATTATCTTTCAGAACTTCTAGAAGAAATCAATGTTCCAAGCTCATTGATTTTGTCATTTTGTCCTGAACTGTGATATAATAAATTTCTGTTTTTGTAAGATTCTCCATTTGTAGTAATTTATAGCAACAGCTTTAGGAAACTAATTTGGACTCAGGAAGTATGGGGTGCTGCTATAACAAAAACTTAAAAATATAAAAGTGACTTTGGAATTGGGCAATAGACAGAGTGCAATAGTTTGTAGGCATATGACAGAAAATATCTTGACTGCCTGTATAGGCTATTGCTAGAAACCTGAATATTAAAGGTCACTCTAGCGCCATGTCAGAAGAAATTAATAAGCAAGTTGTTAGACACTGGATGAAAGGTAATTCTTGTTATGAAGTGGCAGAAAACTTGGCAATTGTAGTCCACTGTTAGGTGGGAAAGGAAACCTCATAGCAGAGTAGTTAAGCACTAGACTGAAAGCTGAAAGGTTGGCAATTTGAATTCATGACAGAGGATGTGGCTGTCTGCTTCCATACTGATTTCAGTCTAGGGAACCCTATGTGGAAGTTGTGTTCTTTACTAGAGGATCACTATGAGTTGGGCTCAGCTGGATGGCAACCGTTTTGGTTGTGATAATGTAGAATTACTAAGTGATGAATGTGGGTACTTAGCTGAGGAGATTGCTAAACAGTGTGGAATGTAGGCCTAGGTTCTCATTGATGCTTATGGCAAAATCCAAGAGGAAGGAAGGAAGTTGATGAAGGAACTACTAAGCAAAAATTAACCATCACTTGAAGATTTAGAGAATTCTCAGCCTACTCAGATACAAAAACACAACAAAACAAGTTCTGGAAAAAATATCAACAATGTGACTAGACAATCATTTACAAAAGAAATTAGGTTTGTGATTCATGGATCCAGTCAACCCTTTGAAGAGAAGCAAGGAAAAAGCAAGGAAAGATTCTTCCCTGGATTCTTCAAGTGGGGCATAACCCTGCAACATCCTGATTTCAGAATCCAGAACTACGAGAGGATACCTTTCTGTTGTTTCAAGCCACCCAGTTGGTAGTAATTTGTATTGGCAGTCCTAGAAAATGAATTTTGAATCATAAAATTTTCTGAAAATATACTCGCACACCAGATAGTAAAATGTAAGATCAGTTTTCAGTAACTTAAACATTATAGTACTGTCTCAAAATGTATTATGAACAGTAGACACAAATAGAAAAATCAAAGGTAAACATTTGACTGTTGTATAGGGTGAAGATAATTTATATTAGTGGTAACATGTAAGAGTCACACAATAAATGGTTTTGGGATAGTTCCTTGAAAGGGAAAAAAAATAACAGCTGCAACACACAATATATACAACATACCAAGAATTCACAATAAACACAAAAGTATAATATATTTAGAATAAAATGTAATTTAATATTTACTCTTCAAGTGGAAAAAGCATTTCTAGGTATAGCACAAAGACACCAGAAAAGACTAATGCTTTGACTAAATAAAAAACAAAAGATAACAGTACATCTCCAAATGTCAATATACTTATAGTTTCCATCTTCAAACTACGGAAATTTTACAATACCCAGAAAAGTACTCAGTGTATAACTTATTTGAAAATATGTAGTATGAAAAGTAATGATACTGAAATCAAAATAATTTTCTCAAAATCTGTTTAATAAACCTAGTCCACTTCTGTCATAATGCCCTGTTGCTATGTGCCACTTATTGGCTCACACTATGTCAATAGAACAAAACGCTGTCTGATTCTGTCCATCCTCACAGTTGTTGCTGTTTGAGCCACTGTTATCAATCCATCTCCCTGAGAGTCTTCCTCTTGTTTCTGACTCTCTTTGATGGATAAAATTTTTTGCTGACTTTGCCAAGCATGACTTCCTTCTCCAGGGATTAGCCCTTACTGAAGATATGTCCAAAGCCCATGAAACAGTGCCTCACCATCTTCACTTCCAAGTAATATTCCAGCTGTACTTTCAAGACAGATTTAGTCCTTTCAATATTCAGTATTCTTCATCAACATCATAATTCAGATGCATGAAGTCTTCCTTGTTCTTCCTTGTACACTGTTTAGCTTTGACATGCATAGAAGGTTATTGAAAATGCCAAGACTTGGGTCAGACATACTTTAGTCCTTAAAGTGACATCTTTGCTTTTGCAGCAGATTTTTCCAATGCAATATATCATTTGATTTCCTAACTGCTGCTTCCATGAGTGTTGATGGTGGATCCAAGTAAAATGAAATCCTTGAAAACACCAGTAATTTAGTTGTTTATTGTGTTGTTGCTTTTTGGTTTAGTTGTGAGGGTTGCTGTTTTCTCTATGTTGGACTATAATCCATATTGAAGGCTGTAGTCTTTGATTTTCACAAGTAAGTGCTTCAATTTTTTTTTTTTTTTTTTCACTTTCAGAAAGCTAGGTTCTGTGATCTGAATATCACAGGCTGTTGAGTTTTCTTCCAGTCCTGATATCCCAGCTTTCTTCTTCAGATAGCCCAGCTTCTCAGGTTATTTGTTCAGCATACACCTTGAAAAAGTTTGGTAAAAGGAGACAATTCGGGCACATCCGTTTCTAGATTTTAAAACACCCGATATCCCCTTGTTCTGTATGAACTGCCTCTTGTTCTATACACAGGTTCCCTACAAGCACAATTAAGAGTTCTGGAATTCCCATTCTTAGCAAAGTTATCAATAATTTGTTATGATCCTGTAAAGATGGTTGCTGACATGGCTTCTGACCTCCTCTAGCTTCATTGGGAGGAGAGAGAATAAAGACCATCAGCATCAGTCACCTACAATTAATTCCTATGAGAAGACATGCTTCTGCCTTCCAACCTTTACACCTGTTCTGACACCAGCTGTCCCTCCCAGAGCACTGTGCTTCTCTGCTGGGTTTGATCATTTGCTATGCTGAGCACACACATCTCATATACAATACTCATAATTATGGGGTTTATTAGGGAAGCAACAGGTTCAGGTTCAGGAATGATCAGGATTCTTTTATCAGGCCAACATCCTCTTAGCCATGTCCAGAGACACTCCTGTCTCTGGCCCGCAACCTTTCTACTCTTCTCAAGAAAGTGTTATAAAGCTCTTGTGACTTTGCAGATGAATTGTATGGAGGCATCCCATCTGCCAGCAAGTCTCCATCCCAAAGGCACTCAGCTTTCTTGATCTGTGGAATGGGAAGTCTATTGCTCTGCCTTGTGCCAATCTTCTGGTTTTACTATCTCTTCTGCTACCATCTCTGCCACAGCTTCTTGATAGCTCTTACTGCCTTTGGTGTCACAAATCTCTTGTCATTTGGAGCAAGGATATTCAGCACAGAGATCTCAGGATTTTGCTGATTCTTCTTTCTTGATGGTAATTAAATCACCCTTTCTAACTCTGGAATGGTTCATTTTAAGCCTACCAGGATGTCAAAGCTGACCAATCCCCAAATTATGTTTCCATACACTTTATTTGCATAGCTCTACATACCCACTGGGTATCATGCCCCTTATTTATATTTTTAGGAAGTTATCCAGTCCCCTGGATGGACCATAAGCATCTTACATTGGCATAATCCTACCGAGTCATTTGGTGAGAATTAGAAAATCTATAGGTAGAAGAGCCAAATTAAGCAATTTACTGCAATGCAGGTTTACACAGCGAAATGTCTTTGCACTGTTAACAAAACACAAGAAAACATCTGGTATTCCATGCTTTCAGCCAATATATATCTGGCATGAGCAATGATATTTTTCTATCCATGTCCACTTTTGAATCAAGATTGAATTTCTGACAGTTCCCTGTAGATGTAATACTGCAACTATTTTAAAAGAATCTTCAGCAAAACTTTAATTGCATGTAATATTATATAGGAGTCCTGGTGTGGCGCTGTGGGTTAATGCACTAGACTTAAAAATTGGTTTGAACTGCAAGGTTGATGGTTCAAGCTCATCAGTTGCTCCTTGGAAACCCTCGAGAGGGTCACTGTATTGGAACCTACTCAATGGCACTAACAACAACAACAACATTAATGATATTATTTGATAATTTCCACATTTTGTTGGATCACCTTTCTTTGGATAGGACACAAATACAAATCTCTTTGTCAGTTGGGCAGGTAGGTGTCTTCCAAACTTCTTTGTACAGATGAGTGAATACATCCAGGGCTGCCTTCATTTGTGCTGCATTTCAATTGGTATTTCATAAATTCCTGGAAACTTTTTTTGTTAATGCTTCAGTACAGCTTGGACTTATTCCTTCTATACCATTGATCTTGGATCAGATGCTACCTCCTGAAATGTTTGAACAATAACGTTTTTATTTATTTATTTTTTTGTACAGGATTCTGTGTATTTCTTTCACCTTATTTGGACAATTCTTGCATATTTCAATATCTTGCCCATAGAATCCTTCAACATTGCAATTTAAGGCTTGAATTTTTACTTCAGTTCTTTCATCTTGATAAATGCTGAACAAGAATCCTTCCCTTTTGGCTTTTTTTACTACAAGTCTTTGTACATGTCATTGTAATATTTTATCTGCCTGAGTCTTTTGAAATATTCAGTTCAGTTTTTTCCTATATCAATTCTTCCATTCACTTTAACTACTTTGCACTCAAGAGCAAGCTTCAGAGTCATTCATTATGATCTTTTCTTTCATTTCTGTCTTTTGAATGATATTTTGATTTCTTAATTTATGGTAACTTTCGTGTCACCCCACAACTCATCTTATCTTCAGCCATTAGTTTTCACTGTTTCAAATCTATTCATGAGATGATCTCTAAATTTAATTGGCATATAATTAGGGTGATACTGTGAATCCCATGAGCTTGTTTTAATTTTCTTCAGCTGTAACTTGAACTTATTAGTGAACAATTGGCGATTTGTCATGCAGTTGGCTTATGACCTTGTTCCAACTGACAATACTGAATTTCACCATGGTCTCTTTCCATAGAAGTAATCAATTTTATTCCTGTGCATTTCATCTGACATGGTCTGCATGTACAATTGTATTTTATATTGTGGAAAAAGATATTTTCAATGAATAAGTTATTGACTTTACAAAATTCTATCATGGAAAAAAAAAAAAAATTCTATCATCCAGTCTCCAGAGTAATTTCTATCACCAAGGCTATAGTTTCCAACGATTTACCCTTCTTTCATTCTATTCCAATTACTCCTAATTACCAATGCATCTTGATTGCTTGCTTGATCAATTTCAAATAGCAAAAGTTGGTAAAAGTCTTCAGTTTGTTAATCTTCAGCATTAGTGGTTTGTGTGCCAATATGAATAATAGTTGGATGAACTGGCATTCTTTGTAGACAGATGGATATTATCCTACCACTGACATAGTTGTACTTGTTAACAATACATTGGACACCATTCTTCTTCAATTTATTATTCTCAGCATGATCGACCCTATGATTGTCCAATTCAAAATGGCCAATAGTAGTCCATTTTAGCTCATTAATGCCTAGGATTTCAATCTTTATGGTTCCCATTTCAGGTTTTAAATGTTTTATTGTGAATTAGGTGAAGGTTTACTGAACAGATCATCAGTTTTATATTCAACAGTTCACACACATTTTGTTTCATCTCATTGATTGTAATTCCCCTCAGTTGTAACCTCACTTACTCTACTTCTCACCTGATTCTTGTTTGCATTCATCCTTTCCTAATCCTTCTGAACTTTGCCCTTGAGTAAATACTGCCCTTTTGATCTCAAATGGATAATTATTCTAAAGTATGTGCTCTTCACAAGTGTTCTATTTCATTCTTTATGACGTTTCATATTCCTAGATTCATACTGTAGACATTCCCTATTCTGATTATTAATGGAAATTTACAACTGTTTCTTCTCATTTGAGCTATGTCACATTAGTAAATGAAGGTCCCCTAAGTTTTCCTCCATCCTCGTCATTAAGGTTGCCTCCGTTTTGAGGAGGCAGCTCTTCCAAGTCGTAATTTAAATGACTTCAAACATCAGGGCTCATATTTCTGCACTATATAAGCTAATGTTCCACTGCTATTCCTAATGTTTTTAGTGGCTAATCCCTCAGAGGCTGACAACCTATTTATTTTTCCTAGTCTGCTCATACCCAAGAAGCTACACTGAATCTTGTCCAACATGAGTGACCTTGTTGGTATTTGAAACACCAGTGGCACCACTTCCAGAATAACAGAAACACAGGAATATTTACAATGTCCTAAGGGGCTCTGGTAACGTAGTGGGTACTAATCAGGATGCTAACTTCAAAGTCGGCAGTTCGAAACTACCAGCTGTCCCGCAGGAGAAAGATGAGGCTTTCTGCTCCCGTAAAGATTTACAGCCTCAGAAACCCTGTGCAGGATCACTATGAGTTGGAACTGACTCCACCCAGTACTTAACAACAACACCAAAAAGCACCCTGGAGTCCTGGTGTGGGGCTGACTGCAAAGTTGTTTGAACTACAAGGTAGGTGATTCAAGCTCACCAGCTGCTCCTTGGAAACTTTCTACAGTGTTACTCTGGGTCGGAATCGAGTCAATAGCACTTAACAACAACAACAACAACAAGCATCCTGGTGTGGTGCTGTAGAATAATCACTGAACTGATAACCAGAAGTTCAGTGGTTCAAACCCACCAGCTGCTTTTTGAAAACCATATACAGGGTCACTGTTAGTCTGAATTGACTCAAGGATACTTAACAACAATAACAATAACAAGTATCTGTGATATATAAATTTCTGAAATTTGTTCAAATCATTTACAATGTAACAATGACAATACCTAGTACATATGCATAGCAAGTATATTTGCATCAGCAAGTATAGATATGTCTTCTGTTGTCTGTGGTGTTAGGTGTTTTGGAGTTGGTTCCAATGCATAGCAACCCTATGCAAAACAGTTTTTATTCCAAATATGAAAGCACAGGTTGCATACAACTATCTGAAATTTCCTTTTAGTTGTAAACAAACCTGTGCTAAATCAGCCTCTTAACCATTTTAGTTCCATAATTACCATTTTACTTCCTTAAATAAAAATGTATAAGATCTTGTACTATGATGTCATAGTGAACAAAACAGTACTGATTGTAACTTGTTGATTTTATTTAAAAAATTAATTATTCTTACATTTTTCAAAATCAATCAATCAATGAATCAATATCTTGGATGGCACAAATAGTTAAGTTTCAACTATTAGCTGAAAAGTTGACATTTAAACCCATTCATCCTTAGTGGCTTCAGAAGACGGGCTTGACATCTCAAAACCCTTTGGAGCACTGTCCTGCTCTGCACACATGATTCATCAAGAGTTGGAATTAAAACCACCGTAGAATAAGCACTTGAACTAAACTAACAACAACAAAGTATACCTAATATGAGTATAATATTTGGGAATTTAAGGAGCTCTGGTAGGGTAGTGGTTACAAATCGGGCTGTGAACCTTAAGGTCTGCAGGAGAAAGATGAGGCTTTCTGCTCCCGTAAAGATGTACAGGATGTACAGGGTTGCTACGAGTCAGAACCAATTCCATGGCTCATCAACAAACGAAATGCAAAATACAAAATTTGAGGCAGCCAAAACATATCCACATTACATTATTATACTCACAATAGGGATATATTTTTGTTGTTGTTGTTAGCACTATCAAGTAAGTCCTGACTCATAGACCTTGTATGGAGTTTCTTAGGAATAATTACCATTAACTACCTTTTTTTTTTTTTTTTTTTTTAATTACCAACCTTGTAGCTTAGCAGTTCAGTGTTTATCCTATAGTGATTTCTGTAAAATTGTCATGGAGGCCACATCTGACTTTCTGACTTCACAAGAGAGAAGGAAAATCAAATTCAATATCCACCCAAGGCCTGATTCCTATAAGGTGCAGGTCAACAGACAGTGCTTTCATTCTGATCTGGATTCAATAATTCATTGCCTTGACCACACAGAACTCACAGACAATAATCACGATAATGGGGTTTATTGAAAAAGTGAGCATGGTCCAACACAGGATCAGAAACAACTCAGGACACAGCAGTTCCTGGTGAGGAACACCTCTTCTCTATCATACTGCAGATATGTCTCCCTCTTGTCTTCCATCTCACATTCATGTGGCCTCTCAGTCTCTACCAACTCAGATAAATGTTAAAAAATCTCCTTTGTGCTGTTGTTGTTCAGCACTCTCGAGTCAGGTCCCACTCATAGTGATCCCGTATAGAGTCTCCGAGGTATGACTGGTGAGCTTGAATCGCGTATCTTGCATTGAAACCAATCTTGTAGTACAGTTCATTAACCCTCTGCGCCACACTAGGACTCCACAAAACTCCTTGATTTCGTCTGTAAATACCCAAAGTGCACATTCTGCAAGCCAACCTTCTGCTCCTAGGCACTGATTTTTACTCAATGCATGGGCTGGGAAGCCTAGAACAGCTCTGTCTCTCCAGGCTGCCTACTCTGCAGCTGTCACCAGGTAGGCATCTCAAACTCTGCTCATGGCTTTACTATCTTGATGGTCCTGGGATTCTCTGTTCCTGCTTCTGAGATGGTTCCTTTTAAACCTACCTAAATGGTAAAATTAACAGTCTCAGCATTAGAGTCATGTACACCCTATTTGCATGGTTCCACCGAATCATTTGGAGTCCTGGTGTGGCACTATGGGTGTACTGCAATGTTGGTTTAAGCATCAAAGTTGGATGTTCAAGTTCACCAGCTGCTCCTCGGAAACCCTATACAGGGTTGCTATGGGTTGGAACTGACTCATCGGCACTTAACAATAACAACAACAACAACAACCCAATCATTTGGTGAAAGTTAAGAAGACTTTGGATAAAAAAGCCATACAAAGTAAATTGATAGTGCCACAGTACTTTAAAATAATAGATCACAAAACATTACTAAAATAAAGTACAATTCCTAAAAATAGAAACCTTTTGTGAGAGTGGAAATAAATTAAATTATTATCTTATTATATTCTGGGTGTTTTTGTTTTGTTTTTTTAAAGAGCTAAATGAATAGAGCAAAATACTGTTTAGGCAACTGGTTTGCTACATAGATGCTTTTAGAAACTTTTCATTCATCATAGTTGATTATAATATGTCCTATCTGGTGTCTCATTTGCTGGTGTTCAGTAAACACCTTCAATTCGTCAACACACATTTCTTTATTAAGCTCCTATAAAGTTTTATCTCTAATGTATTTCTTATTTTCTCTTTTATGTTATATCCTGCCTCCTTCTTGGATTCACATTCTATGATATTGGATCTCATGAGTATATTCTCTTTTCTATTTTTACTGAAATTCTGCTGCCTGAATTAAGTGCTCCTCATCTGTTTCCATGGAGTCCTGGTGTGCTGTAGGATAAGCACTGGATTAGTATGACACTGTGGGTTAATGCATTGGACTTCAAGGTTAGTCGGAACCACAAGTTTGGTGGTTCAAGCTCACCAGCTGCTCCTTGGAAACCCTATACAGGGTCGCTATGAGTCAGAACCAACTCCTCAGCACACTACCACCACCACCACCACCACCATGAATCAGAAATAACTTAACGGCCTTAACAACAACAACTAACCATAATGTGGGCAGTTCAAATCTGTACTCCTTGGTGAAAGAATCTCTTTTTGATCTAGTGACTCTGTGAATTCCTGTCATCTTCATTGGATGTTTCCTTTATCATTCAACATTTTGCTCACAGAATCCTTTAGTATCACCAATCAAGGCTTGGATCTTTTTCTTCAGTACTTTCAACTGGGGAAATGCTAAGCATGTCCTTGCCTTTTGGTTTTCTAACTTCAGATATTTTCACATTTCATTATAATCCTTGACTTTGTCTTCTTGAGCTACCCTTTGAACTGATCTGTTGAGGTCTTTGCGTCATTTTTCCATTCATTTTAGCTCCTCTACTCTCAACAGCAAGTTCCAGGGTTTCTTCTGACATGCATTTTGGTCTGTTCTTTCTTTCTTGTCTTTTTAATGACCTTTTGCTTTCTCCTGTTCTTCTGTATGATATTCTTGATGCCATCCCACAACTCTTGTGGTCTTCAGTCATTTGTGTAGAATGCTTCAGATCTGTTCTTAAAATGTTGCCTAAATTTGAGCGGGATATGTTCAAGGTCATATTTTGGCTGTCATGAATTTGTTTTCATTTTCTTCAGCTTTAGCCTGAACTTGCATATCTGCCATTGGCCTTGTATTAACTGATGATATAGAGCTTTTCTACCATCTCTTCCCACAAATGTAGTCAATTTGATTTCTGTGTATTTCATATGGTGAGGTACAGATGCATAGTCACGTTTTCTGTTGTTTAGAAAAGGTATTTGCAATGAATAAATTGTTGGTCTTACAAAATCCTATGATGCAATCTCCAGCATCATTTCTATAACCAAGGTGATATTTTCCAATGACTGATCCTTACTTTTTGTTTCTATCTTCGTATTAAGATCTCCAGTAAGTATCAACATATTTTGATTAGATGCTTGATCAGTTTCAGACTGAAGAATTTGGTAGAATTTTTCATTTTCATCACCGGTGTCTTTAGTGGCTGAGTAATAGTTGGATTAACTGGTCTTTTTTGTAGGTGTATGGATATCATCCTATCACAGACAGCATTATATCTCAGGATAGATCTTGAAATGTTCTTTTTGACAATGAATGGGACACCATTCCTCTTGAATTTGTTGTTCCTGTCATAGTAAACCATAATATGTTTCATAGTAAACCATAATATTGCCTGATTCAAAAGACCCAATACCAGTCAATTTCACCTCACTAATGTCAAATGTTGTGATCTTAATGTATTTCATTTTGAGAACTTTTAATTTTCCTAGATTCATATTTCACACATTCCATGTTCCATTTATTAATGGATGTTTGTAGCAGTTTCTCCTCATTTTGACTTGTGTCTTGTCAACAAATGAAAGTCCAGAAAGCTTTACTGCATTTACATCATGGTGAAGAGGAAGCTCTTAGTACTATTTTGAGTACCTTCCAACCTGAGGAGCACATCTACTAGCACTGTATCTGACAATGTTCCACTGCTATTCATATGGTTTTCAGAGCTTAACACTCAGAGGTAGTCTGTCTCTCATTCTTCTTAGTTTGTTTTAATCTGGAACATTCCCTGTAACCTGTCCACCATGGGTGACCCTGCAGGTATTTAAAATACCAATAGCATAGCTTCCAGCAACACAGCAACATGCAAGCCACCACATTAAAACCAACTGACAATGAGTTGTGGAAATACACTCCTAAAGGGAGTAAAAGTATCATCAAATGCACATGTAAAGCTAAATACCCACACACGTATGTATATTCCCTATTCTAGTGTGGCATGGTAGGATAAGCGCAGGACTGCAAAGTCCATTTGAACCACAAAGTAGGTGGTTCAAACTCACCAGTCACTCCTCAGAAACTCTATGCTGGGTTGCTATGAGTCAGAACTGACCCAATGGCACTTAACAATAACAACATTGAGCCCTGGTATGATGATGTAGGATAAGAACAGGACTGTTTACCACAAGGTCAATGGTTAAACCCACCAGCCACTTCTCAGAAACAACTCAACAACAGTTAACAACAAGAACATGCCATCTCTAGAGAGGACAACTACAGTCATTTATTTTGGATGTTTCTCAATTTATTTTTATTTTCTTTATATTCTTTTCCTAAATGATATCATTTGAATAGCTTTATATTCCATTTATATGCCAATGACTTCCAAATGTTATACTCGGTCCTAACTCAAATATTATGGCTCCTTACAATAAACACTGGACTCAAACCGCAAAGCCCATGGTTTGAACTCACTAGACACTCCACAGGATAAAGATGAGACTTTCTGCTCAGTGAAGACTTAAAAAGCCTCAGAAACTCTATACAGGGTCACTATGTATTGGAACTGACTCAAAGGCACTAACAACAACATACAAATGCAAATAATATCCTGGAAAAGTCCCTTATACAAAGCAAATTAAATCAACAGCAGCTGAGTCAATTCCAACTCATCGTGATACTGTATACGGTTTCAGAGGCTGTAAATCTTTACTGGAGCAGAAAGCCTTATCTTTATGCCACTGATTAGTTAGTGGATTTGAACTACTGACCTTTCAGTTAGCAGTTCTGTGTTTGTCTTACCTACAGCAGTTGTTGTTGTTGTTAAGTGCCGTCGAGTTGGTTCCGACCCATAGCGACCCTGTACAGGGTTTCTGAGGGTGTAAATCTTTACGGGAGTAGAAAGCCTCATCTTTCTCCCGCAGAGCAGCTGGTAGTTTCAAACCGCTAACCTTAAGGTTTGCAGCCCGATTCGTAACCACTATGCTACCAGAGCTCCACCTACAGCAGTAGAGCTCAAAAATATTCGTTGAATGAAATGCTATTCACATACAATATAAAACACAAACGTGTTGTGTGTGTGTGTGTGTGTGTCTGTGTGTGTCAAGATAGATTCTAAGTGGTAGCAAAGGTTATTGGACTCAGCTGTTAACCAAAACACTGGAGTATAACTTAGAAGGAAGGCCTGGTTATTTACTTCTTAAAAAAAAAGTCTTTGAAAACCCTATGAAGTAATGTTTATGCTGACATACATGGGCTAACCAAGAGTTGGAATTAACTCACTGACAATTTATTGTTGTTGCTGTTACGTACCATCGAGTCAGTTCCAACTCATAATGACCTTGTGTACAACAGATCAAAACACAGCCCGGTCCTGTGCCAAGCTCACAATTGTTAAGCTTGCACCCATGGCTGATGCCACCCTGCCGATGATCTTATTGGGGGTCTTTCTCTTTTTCACTGACCCTCCACTTTACCAAGCATGACAACCTTCTCTAGTTATGTATGAAACCAGTAGATGCACATAAATGTAGATAGATAGACAGCTGTTAGTTAGCTAGATAGACAGACAGGCAGACAGACAGGCAGGCAGGCAGGCAGGCAGGCAGGCAGATAGATAGATAGATATAGATAGATAGACAGATAGAGAGATAGATGTGTGTGTGTGCTTGTGTGTTGTATCAGTAAAGTAAGTGGTTGTCATTGACTTAATTCCAACTCATGATATGTATGTATGTTGTTGTTAGGGCTGTCAAGTCCATGAACCAGAAGGTTGACAGTTCAAATCCACCAACTGCTTCTTGGAAACACTATACAGGGTCCCTATGAGTATTCCATGCCTTCCTAGAACCTGGTTTTTCACCAAAGCATTTAATGCATCTTGAACTTCTTCCTTCATTATGATCGAATCTTAGCTGTATGCTACATCCTTACCTACCTACCTAACTTACCTACCTGAATATTTACCAATTATTTTGGTTCAGTGATTTTTTGTATTCCTTCCATCTTCTTTTTTTTTTTTTTTTTAAAGTTTTTTTATTGTGAATTGAGTGATAGTTTACATGGGAGAACAATGCTTTACGCTCATCCTATCGTATTTTATTTCATTGCAATGATTACAATCCCCTCCATGCATCGTAATTCAACAGTATTTGCTTCTAGTCTCTCTTTATTTGTGTGTGTGTGTGTGTGTGTTTGTTTAGATGTACACCAAAACACTAGGAGTATGCAATCATTCACACACTACCTTTCATCTTCTTTTGATACTTCCTTCATGTTTCAATATTTTGCCCACAGGATCCTTCAATATTACAGTTTGAGGTATCATTCTGCATGTAATTTTCTTCAATTTCTTTTTCATTCATCAGTATACTGTGGCACTATAGGATAATCACTGGACTGCTAACTGCAAGGTCTACAGTTCAAGCCAGCCAGCCTCTGCTTGGAAACCTTATACAGGGTTGCTATGGGTTAGAAATTACTCAATGACATGTAAAAACAACAACATACCTTAAAAATCTTTCTGTGTTAGTAAGTAATTATCTTACTCATTATACTAAACTATGCATGGCACTTCATTGTGTGACTAGTTCCACTTGATAGACACTTGATGGATGTCTGTTTTTTGATACTTCAATCAATTCGGCAGTAGCCATGCATATCGATATGGTTTTTTGCACATATGTCCTTGTACATGTGTTTCTCTAAGGTAGATACTGAGAGGTGAAAGAGAAACTATTTACATTTTCTACAGAAACTTTCATTTTCTTATAATATAAGCTTATAATTTAAAATCTTTTGTGATATGCATCTGGAAGTCTAAGGGCATAAAAATCTCTAGCCTACTGATGCCTGCAGCACGTATATTTATGAAGAGGTTTTACAAAATATATTACCAATTTTTTTTTTTTTAAATTGAGAATGCTGTTCTTTTACAGCTAATAAAAAAGTATAATGAAAATAAAATAGAAGTGGGCCAAAAATACCAATAAGTTATTGTATTTATATTTTTATTGAATAACATTTTTAAGCTATGCATGTAGAAATATCAACATTAACAGAGATGGAAAAGAAGATCATTTAATAAAGGGAATAAACAAAAATAGAATTCTTGTATTTTGCTTCAAATAACTACTTCAATTATTGGACTGTTTGTAGCTCATGAAGTTTCATATAATTTATAATATGCAGTGAGGAGACAGGAAATGAAGGTAATGGCACAATCTTATTAAAAATCTCAACATCATAGATATAGTGTACATTTTTCATCCATTGACTTACACATTGATAGAAGAGGAATATATTTGAATAATTCCTTTAAGTTAATAATGTATTTTTTGCAATACATTGTTGTTGTTGTTAAGTGCCATTGAGTCGGTTCTGACTCACAATGACCTTACATAGTGTTCCCATGGAGCAACTGGTAAGTTTGAACCACCAACCTTGAGATTCAAACCAACCTTGTGGTCCGGTGTATATCCTTCATAACTATACCTGGACATTATTGTTATTGTTGTTAATTGCCTTAAAGTCAGTTCCAACTTCTTTTAATCTTGTATAGGATTCCTGAGGAGCAACTGGTTAAGTTTTATACTGCCAACCTTGTGGTTCAAACCAACCTTGTGGTTTCGTGCTTATTCTACAGTGCCACATCAGGAATGACATCATTAGCAATGAAAAACCATATTGAGTGAACTTGATGTAACAAAATAAGCTAAATCTATTACAAGGTTTGTTTGTTTGTTTTAAGCAGGAATAACTGAATAAGAATATAATGTTTTACATTCCAAAGTCAGTGATCTCGAATTACTTTTCATTTCTGAAGATGAATAAAAGTGGACCATAAATGCATGGTAAATGCTGGACCTTGATCTTGCTTGGAACAAAGTTTGGGACACACTGGATTCCATTGAGGATAGACACCCAAACTCAGATGTAAAGGTGGAACCTAGAGAGTCAGTGTACAGAAGAGGATAAAGAGGAATAGGCAGATGGGTTGTGCAGATCTTCATTCTGCAAAAAGGGCATGGTAGACCAAAATATATGGATGATGATTCTGCAACCTGAAGCTTCAGAGCAAAGAACTGAGTGGTGGGTTGCATGCTAACTGGAAGAGGAAGCTGAGCAGGAGCAATGAGAGAGGAGAGAGGTGGGTGAGCTGTCTGCTGGCCTGGCACAAACAGCATGGTCATCTTGAGTTGCTATAGGGTCTACTGGTGGACACAGTGACGTGGAGGCACAGGTTATGCCTGGAGTTTCAGGGTATAGCTCTCCCTTGTTCCCCGTACCCTCAGACCCCCATCCCTACCTCCCACATTTGCCCAGTGGCTCCTACTCGTGTGCAGCCTTTGCTCTGCCTGGGGTGAGGCACTATGTGTATTGTAGCATCTCTCCCCATGCCCCTTCCTGTCAAGAGGTTCATGAAGTCCACCTCATTAGCTCTTTTATTGTGGTTGTCTGCTTTGGGAAGATAGCAGTTGTGCCCCTATGCAACTACATCTGTGTTTCCAATGGCTTCACCCACTGAGCAAGCACCACTATTCACTCCTCTACCCCTTGATAAGCAATAATTAGCAACCAACATCAGACAAATCTCACCTGAACAACAATCAGCAGATAATTTTGTCTGCGTTCACAATGTCTATCACACCCACTAGGAGACAGATGGTGAGTGCCTAAGAGCACATGAGAATAAAATCATAAATTAAATGTAAATGTGATGACACTACGTTTCAGAGACAACAGACAATTTCAGTTTACATGAAGAAACAAAACAGAGTGACTCAAACAAATTACCAAGGAACATGTTGTTAAGTGCCATTGAGTTTGTTACTACTCATAGCGATCCTGTATAGGGTTTCCAAGGAGCCCTGGTGAGTCTGAACCACTGAACTTGTGGTTCAAACAAACCTTGCTGTCCAGTGTTTTATCTCACAACGCCACACCAAAATAGGTTGTTGTTAAGTACTGTTGAGTCAACTGCGACTCAAGGTTTTCCAAGGTGCAGCTGGTGAACTTGAACCGTCAACCTTGTGATTCAAACCAACTTTGCAGTCCAGCACATTAACCCACAGTGCTACACCAGGACTCCATCCACACCAAAATATAGAGTCATAAACTATAATACCAGAAATTGTACTGGAACTCAAAAGTGTGGTATTTAGGTACTGTCTAAGTCACCTATTTTTGCTATAACAGAAGTATCACAGTGGATGGCTTTAACAAATAAAAATTTACTCTCTGACATTTTGTTATTGTTGTTTTAGGTACCATTAAGTCGGTTCTGACTCATAGTGACCTTATGCACAACAAAATAAATACTGCCCAGTCTTGTGCCAGCCTCACAATTGTTATGCTTGAGCCCACTGATGCTGCCACTCTGCTAATCCATCTTGTTGGGAGTCTTCCTCTTTTTCATTGCCTTTCCACTTTATCTAGAATAATATCTTTCTCCAGGGACTGGTCCCTCCTGACAATATGTTCAAAGTATGAGAGGCAAAGTCTCACCATCATGGATTCCAAGGTACATGTTGGTTGTACTTTTTCCATCACAGATTTGTTTGTTCTTCTAGAAGTCCAGGGTACTTTTAATATTCTTCTCAAAAACCTTAACTCAAATAAATGCATAAATTCTTCTATGACCTTCCTTATTCACTATCCAGTTTTCACATGCATATGAGGCTATTAAAAATATCATGACTTGGGTCAGACACACTTCAGTTATCAAACAGACATCTTTGCTTTTGAGCATTTCAAAGAGGTCTTGTGCAACAGATTTGCCTAATGAAATAAATTGTTTGATTTCTTCACTACTGCTTTCATAAGTGAAGATGATGGATCCAAGCAAAATCAAGTCTTTGCAAACTTCAATCATTTTTCCATTTATCATGATGTTACTTAGTGGCCCAATTGTGAGGATTTTTGTTTTCTTTACATTGAGACGCAGCCCCAAAAGAAGTCTGTGGTCTTTAATTTTCATTAGTAAATAATTTAAGTTCTCTTTATTTTCAGCAAGCACAGTCATATCATCTGCATATCACAGATTACTAATAAAACTACCTCCAGTTATGTTGCCATGTTCTTCTTCATATAATCCAGCTTCTTGGATTATTTCCTCAGCATACAGATTAAATAA
>NW_006408669.1:1466392-1473013 GCF_000296735.1 Chrysochloris asiatica
TTTTGCTTTCTTCATGTATGATGTTCTTGATGTCATCCCACAACTCTTCTGGTCTTCAATCTTTAGTGTCTAATATATCAAATTTATCCTTTAGATTAGCTCTAAAATCAGGTGGGATATGTTCAAGATCATATTTTGGCTCTCATGGACTTATTTTCATTTTCTTCAGCTTCAGCCTAAACTTGCATATGAGCAATTGACAGTCTCTTCCACAGCCTGTCCCTGGTCTTGTTTTGGCTGATGATTTGGAACTTTTCCACCATCTCTTTTCATAGATGTAGTCAATTTTATTTCTGTTTATTCCATGTGGTGAAGCCAATGTATATAATGGTCCTTTTTCTTTTTTTAAAAAAATGTTTTATTGTGAAGTATGTGATAGTTTACATGGGAGAACATTAGTTTTACATTCATCCTATCATATATCATTTCATTGCTATGGTTACAATCCCCTTCATGCATCATCAACCAACCAAAGGATATATACTACAAGCCTGCCTCCCGGTCGTCAGCACACAGCCCCTCTCCCTCTCTGTGTCTAAAGTCCCCATCTGCTCCATTTCTCCACGTCATCGTCTCTGCCTCCATCTCAGACATCACTGCTTCTCTGGGTAAGGTCCTGCTCTCTGCTCTTCTCTCTTGATGGTCCCAGGGACCTCTGCTCCTAGGCTGAAGAATTAATCACTTCCCTCCTTGCTACAAAACGTCTACATTTACATTTCCAACCCTCACAAGCATTCCTGATAACAATTATTCACTATTGTATCACAAGAGACCCATCCACATTTCATATAATGGTCTTTTATGTTGTTCAAAAGAGGCATTTGTAATGAAGCTGTTGGTCTTGGAAAATTCAATCTTGTAGTCTCCAGCTTCATTTCTATCACCAAGTCTATAGTTTCCAACTAATGATCCTTCCTCTTTGTTTCTAACTTTCACATTTCATCCACCAGTAATTATCCATACATTTGATTGCATATTTGATCAATTTCAATATGAAGAAATTGGTAGAATTTTTCAGTTATCAGCAATTGTTTTGGTGGTTGGTACATAAATTTTAAAAATAGTCATATTACTGGTCTTCCTTGTTCTGAATCATAGCAACACTGTATAGGGTTTCCAAGGAGCTTCAACCATTGACCTTGTGGTTCAAACTGACCTTGTAGTCCAGCACATTAAACCACAGCACCACAACAGATCTTCCTTGTAGGTATATGGATATTATCCTATCACAGATAGCATTGTACCTCAAGATAGATATTGAAATATTCTTTTTGATGATGAATGTAATACAATTCCTCGTCAATTTGCGATTCCCAGCATAGTAAACCATGTGATTGTCAGATTCAAAATGGCCAATACCTGTCCATTTCATCTCACTAATACCTAGAATATATCAATGTTTATGCATTCCATTTCATTTTTGAAATTGTCTAGTTTTCCTAGATTCATATTTAATATAATCCATGTTCCAATCATTAATGGATGTTTACAGCTGTTTCTGCTAATTTTGAGTTGTAGCCCTTCAGCAAATGAAGATCCTGAAAGCTTTACTCTATTTGTGTCATCATGGTCAACTCTACTTTGAAGAGGCAGCTGTTCCTCAATCATATTTAGGAAGCTAGAAGTCTGAATTGAGAGCTCTGGCTCTGGCGAAATGTCCTTGTCTCATTTCAGCATCTGTAGGTCCAGCCTTACTCTAATCATGGCACTTGACAGTGCAGGGGCCCCAGGTCAAGAGGATGCACTTCATTTGTGGCTCTTTCATGTCGACTCTGTGGGTTTCTCTCTCCACTCTCTTTTCTCTACTTTTATATCTCAGAAGAGATTGACTCAAGATGCAATCTAATCCTATAGATTGCATCTGGCCTCATCATCATCACAAAAGTGAGGATTTACAACACATAGGATAATTATAGCAGATCAGAGCTGATCACACAAGATCATATCATGGGGTGATTGTATCATATTAGATCTCATCATGGAGGTAATAACTATACTGTAACTTCTAAACCACTGAGAATCCTGGTCCAGCCAAATTAACACAAAGTCTGAACTGTCATAAGTATATTCAATGGATTGAGAGAATGAATGAGAAACATACAGAAAAAAATAAGAAGAACACCAAAAATATTTGAGAAGCATTCAGGAAGACACTACAAGAACAAATTGACAAATAAAACATATCTTAAGAAAAAAAGAAAAGAAAAGAACAAATTGACAAATGAAAAAACTGAAATCATATAAAAATAGTAAATAAAAATCCAGATGATTAATTCTAAGATTTCAGAAACAGGTAATATGTTGAATGGATAACAAAGTAGAATTGAATCAATGGAAAGTCAAATTGGTGAGCTTGAAGATATATCTCTCAATATTTATCTGCTAGAAGAACAATCAGAAAAAAATTAAAAATATCCAAGAAAAAATATAAGAATTATGTGGGATACCATCAAGGGGAATAACTTAAGTGTGATTAGAATTCCAGAATAAGAAGAGACCAAATAAATAAATAAAACACAAAGAAAACTGTTGAAAATTGTTGGATGAAAATTTCCCTAACATCTTCAAAGGTGAAAAGATTTGCATTCAAGAAACTGAACAAACTCCAAATAGGATAGACTCCCCAAAGAAAATCTCCAAGACATATTACAACCAAACTTTCAACAACCTAAGATAAGGAAAGAAATCTGAGAGCATCCGAGGAAAATCAAAAGATACCTACAAAGAAGAACTAATCAGACTAAGTTCTGATTTCTCAGCAGAAACCAGCCAGGCAAGAGAAAATGGTATGCCATATATAAAATTCTGAAAGAAAAAGCCCAATAAGGTATCATATATCCAGCAATATTGTCCCTCAAATATGACTGCAAAATTAGCATATTTCCAGATAAACATAAATTAAAATAATTTGTAAAACCCCGATCAACCTTACCAAAAATACTAAAAGAATTTATTTGCCAGGAAACCAACAAAAGCAGTCAGCAACCTGAAATTAAGATACGTGACAATATCACCCAGAACATAGTGTAAAATATTCAAAGTAAAACAAGTCTGAATACTGAAAATAGGGAACAAGAATTATCAGTTTTCAATAACAACGAAACAATACAAAATTTAAAAAGGGAATAGTGTAGTAACAGAACTTCCAAATGAAGAGGGAATCAAGTAGATTTTATGAAATAAGTAAAAATAAATAAACAAATAAATAAATACCAAACTATAACTCTAAAATGAGACCAAACTCTACTCTTAGCCCTAACCCAATCTCTACACTTAACCCTAGCAGTAACCTTAGTCCTAACTATAACCCTAACACTAAATGAAACTCAAGGTCTAGCCTAGACCTGGTAGTACTCCTAACACTAATTCTAACTCTTTATTTCGACCCACCAACCCCCAATTATTTTTTAATGAAATAGATTCTTAATTTATCATATGCAGTTAATATATACGCAAAGATTAAAGACAAGAAAAATAGTAAATTTGAATTATAGAATGACAGATGGTTTGGGAATTAGAAATAATAGCTCAGGCAAAGTTATCAAGCAATAGTACATTTGATGATCTGTGTTTTAGCCCTGATTCAAATTAAATTGTTAATTTGATTTTTGCAAGTGATTTCATCTTCTCTTTAAGCTTTTTCAGGTTTTAAGTGAAGAGAGAGAAAATAGGATAACAAAGACATTTTGGTAGCGTAGTGGTTACGAGTCAGGCTGTCAACTGCAACATCAGCAGTTTGAAACTACCAGCAGTTCTGCGGGAGAAAGATGAGGCGTTCTGCTCCCGTAAAGATTTACAGCCTCGGAAACCCTGTGCAGGGTCACTATGAGTCAGAACCAACTTCACGGTACTTAACAACAACATCTAGTCACAATCTAGTCTTGTATATCCTCCACTCATCCATCAGTTTGTCTTAATGTGGTAGCTTCCTTGTTACTGTGATCCTGAAAGCTATACCACTGCTACTTTAAATACCAGCAGGGTTATCCATTGTGGATAGGTTTCAGCAGAACTTCCAGATTAAGACAGACTAGGAAAAAGGAGAGGCAGACTACATCTGAATGTTTAGTCCTTGAAAACCTTATTAATATCAGCAGAACATTGCCCTATATAGAACAAGAAGATGAAAACATTATGAATAGCACAAGAATACTGTCAGTTACAGTACCAGAATATGAGCCCCTCAAACTGGAGTACTGAGTAATACTACTGAGTAAGAATTGCCTCCTCAAGTAGACTTCACCATGATGATAAAAATGGAGTAAAGCTTTCAAGACCTTCATTTGCTGATGGGTCACAATTCAAAATGAGACACAGCTGCAAACATCCATTAATAATCACAACATGCAATGTACTAACTATGAACCTAGGAAAATTAGAAGTCTTCCAAAATGAAATGGATTTCATAGAGATTGATATCCTAATCATTAGTGAGCTGAAATGGACTGGAATTGGACATTTTGAATCTAACAATCTTATGCTTTACTATGCCAGGAATTACAAATTGAACACACGACAGGAATGTTCCACAATTTCAAGGGGTATGACATAATTAAGAATCAATGATACTGAAGAAAGAAGTCCAAGCTGAACTGAAGGCTCCAGAAATTGACAGAATACAAGTTGAAATATTTCAATAAACTGATGTAGCACTAGAAATACTCACTCATCTATACTAAGTAATTTGGAAGATATCTACCTGACCAACTGATTGGATGAGATCCATATTTGTTCCCATTCCAAAATGAGGTGACTCAACAAAATGTAGAACAATATCATTAATGTAGTTTGCAGGTAAAATTATGCTGAAAATCATTTTAAATTGTTGCAACTGTATATCCACAGGGAACTACCAGAAATTCAAATCAGATTCAGAAGAGGACTGGGAACTAGGGACATCATTGCTTACATCAGATGAATCTTTGCTGAAAGCAGAGAATATCAGAAAGGTGCATACTTGTGCCTTATTGACTATGCAAAGACCTTTGACTGTGCAAATCATGACAAACTAAATAACATTATGAAAAATGGGTATTCCGGAACATTTTATTGTGATCATGAGGAAACTACATAAACCAAGAGGCAGTCATTTGAACAGAGCAAAGGGATACTGGATGGTTTAAAATCAGGAAAGGTAGGGGCCTGAATTGTTTCTTTTCACCGTACTTATTCAATCTGTATGCTGAGAAAATAATCTGAAGGAAGAATATGGCATCAGGACTGAAGGAAGACTTATTAACAGCTTGCAATATGCAAATGATGCATCCTTGTTTGCTGAAGCAAAAAGCACTTAAAATAGTTACTAAAGAAGATCAAAGACTACAGTCTTCAGTATGGATTGCATCCCAATATAAATAAAACAAAGATCCTCACAACTGGACTAGTAAACAACATCATGATAAATAGAGAAAAGTTTGAAGTTTTCAAAATTTCATTTTGCTTCAACCCATAATCAACATTCATGCAAGCAACAGTCAGGGAATCATAGGACATATTGCATTAGGCAAATATGTTGCAAAAAAACCTTTTTAAAGTGTGTAAGAGCAAAGATAACCATTTGAGGACTAAGGTGTGCCTTAGTATTTCAACATGGTATTTTCAACAGCCTCAGATACATGTGAAATTTGAAGAATAAAAAAGGAAGACCATAGACGAATCCATGTATTTGAGTTCTTGTGTTACAGAGAAATATTAAAACTACTATTGAGGGGCTACAGTGTGTCCAGTGAAAGAGGTTTCCTGAGGAGCCCCTGCATTACATGGGAGTATAGGTGGAAGCCCGAACCACATCCAGACCTTCAGAGATGGGAAATTTTCCACTTGAAAGGACAAGCAGACCAGCCAGGAGCAGCTAGAAAACCAGAAGATACTTCTTGAAAGAGGGACCTACAGGAAAAATACAAAACAATAAGGGAAGTCCGACTGTTACCACAAGAAGATACAGGTTGCTTGCCCAGGAGACATCAAGGCAAGTGGTCGGATCCTCTTGGTGCAAATTCTCTTCCAAGACTAAGATGCAAGGGAAATATACGCTTTGATTGACAACCACGCACGCCACCCAGAAGGGGAAGTGATGGAAGAACATCAATGAAGTGGCTAAGTAAGCCCTACATTGTTCAGCAAACTACTGTGAACCCAGGTGGAGACCTAGTCCACCAGTAGCGAGGCAATACCTGGGGACTCATGGGCTCAGAGTCAATGACACAGCCACAGAGGACTAGAGTGGAGAGAGGGCAGCCAGCCAATAAAAAGAGGCCGGACAGATGCAAGAACACCTACACTTGCAGATGATACCTACTTGACCTGGCTTCAATGACTGGATAAACAGAGCTCAACCCGAAGAAGAAAGAAGAGGAAAAAAGCATTATCTGATACAGTTCGATAAACATGACCTACAACTATGAATGTGGTAGCTCAAAAGAGGAAACAAATCCCTGCTGCAAGAACTATCCCCACCCCCTCCACACAAATGGTAGACAGGGATGGGCAACTTGGACATTGGCTACCCAAAATGGGGGGAGGGATACAGAGGTAAGAAGTGACTGGCTTACAAGCTTTCAAGAGGGAACCTAGATCCAAAGGGTGTGGAGGAGGGTAGAGTCTCCAGTGAGCGGTGTCCAG
>NW_006408669.1:1473584-1480556 GCF_000296735.1 Chrysochloris asiatica
GAGTCAAAAATAATCCACACTCTGGTTGCAGTATTTATTTTAAACAACTTTTAGAAAAGACAAATACATCATTTTTAACATAATCTCTTTGATTTTCAATACACTTTGTCCATCTGTCAACAAGTTTTCATATTCCTTTATTAAAAAATGTTTCAGGCTGAGCTGCAAGTCATGAATGTACTGCTCTCTTCACTTCTTCATCAGAAGTGAATCTTCATCTTCAAAGGGTTGCTTTCAGGGGACCAAACTGGTAAAAACCTGATGAAACAAGGTCAGGACTACAGGGAAGATACTTTCAACACCTCAAAACCAAATTTTTGCAGAGTATCAACACTGTGGGGAGAGATTTGCAGATGTGCATTGTTATGCAAGATCACAAAGCCCTTGGATAGCAGTCCTTTGTGCTTAATCTGAAGGTTAGAATTCAGCTCTTCACTGAGCATCTCACTGTGATGACCACTGTTGAGTCTTGAACCATCTTCCTGACAGTGTTTCAATACTGGTCTTTGAGAATCCCAGAGAACTGTAGGCATCAATTTTCCAGCTGATGGTTGACTTTTTAATTTTTACTTGGTCAGTGATTGACGACATTTCCATCTCATAATTTGCCATTTACTCTCAAGTTTCTAGTGATGAATTTATGTCTTGTCACCAGTAACAATTTTTTTAAAAAAACTTTTACCCTCCTTTGAGTACCCGTCCAAATTTTGTTTGCAGATCTCCAATGCCTTTCCCTATGTTCTTCCATGATTTGTTTCAGTATCCATCTCACACGAACTTTTCATGGGCAGAACCATGGCGGATTTAAAAATTATTTGCCACATAATACACTGTAACTCATCTATAAAACAGAATCATTTCCCATGTACAATCACTTTTGTCATCGGTCATGGACATAGACAGGCATTTTAAAGCAAACAGAGAAGGAATAATTTTTGATTCACCTTGTAGAAGATGACCCCCAGGGAGGTGGATTGGCAGTGGCAGCACCAATGATCTTAAACATAGATACAATGTCATAGAACCACACAGTGTTTTGGTCTATTATGCATAGAGGGTTACTATGAGTCAGAACCAATTCAATGCCACCTAACAATAAGTCTCTCATACTATGACTCCTATGCTTCTAAGAATCTAGAAGCAGGCTGATACTCAGCCAACGTTTTCTACACCCTGGTTGCATTTGGCATCACTTTCATTGCCAAAGGGAGGAAAAATGCCTACATATGAATGGCTTGGGGTCTATAAATTATAGTAAATTAGAACAACTGCTAAGAATGGGAAGTGGAAAGAATATCAAGCAGCTCCTTTCACAATCCCTGCAGGTGACTCAGCATGCTGTTGGTACAGTTGGTCTTATTCTATTCTGTAGGTTTCTACCCTTCCCAAGTTTTCATTAAAGACTTCATCTCAATGAAACAGGAGGAATAAAACGTCAGTGTTTAAAGCTGTTGGATTTTGGACTTCAGTCACAAATGTGCCCGTACCTTATTGCTTGCTAAATTCCATTTTTATCTCTATAATATTTCTGGTTTTCAGTATGTCAGAGAAAATGAACTTCTCTGCTTCTCTAGCAAACATTCTTTATGTCTACTGAATACATTTTCCTTACAGAATTGACAGCAACTTCATAATATATAGAACCTATGTTTTTTTCACCCCAGTACCACAAAAGCTCAGTACATTTCTCTTACTCTGAATTCTTAGCTTCAGAGTAATTATTTTTGTTGTTGCTGTTACAAAATTCCAAGTAACTGGGTCTATCAGGCCCTATTACATAGTTTACTTTATGTGTTAAATATTGAAAAGCATGTAATTTAAAAACATATTAGTCATAGCATCTTCATATTATCATAAACCCATTATTTATTTTTAAAAGAATATATATAATAATTCATGTTAAAATATCACAATCCATGAAAGGCAAAATAATTTTTTTTTAAACAGAATGAAAAATATACAAACTGGGATTCTAGATATGTTAAGACTCAAGATCTTTAACAAGACAAAATTATTTCTCTCAAATATTTTTCAAGTGGAATTTCTTTTTTTATTTTTTACCATCAGAAAGCCCTCTTATTCATGCACATTAAAAAAAAAAAAAAAAAATGTTGCCTGAGAGTCAATTCTGACTTAATGCAAGCCCCAGTGTCATAGTAGAACTGCGCTCTATAGGGTTTTCAGTGATTTCTTTAGATTACTGTTGTTGTTGTTGTTGTTGTTGTTGGCAAGTGCCATCGAGTCAGTTCCAACCCATAACAACCCTGTATAGGGCTTCAGAGGAGTAGCGGGTAAGTTTGAACTGCCGACCTTGCGGTTCAAACGAAACTTGGCGTTGAACCTTGCAGTTCAAATGAAACTTGCAGTCCAGCACATTAACCCACTGTGCCACACCAGGACTATTATTTAAATCTTAGGCCTTTCTTTCATAGGCACTTCTGTATAGACTCAAACCAACATTTTGGTTAGCAGCTGGATGTTCAAAAACATTTGCACCACTCAGGGATTTACACACACAAGGGTTATCTCCTACTTAGGAGAAGAGGTCCACTTTCTTTAGACTCTGTAAAAACAGTGCTCCACCCATATCCCCTTAAACCATGTCCTCCCAGACTGGCCCCTGAGTGCTTTCAAGGCCAATAGCCAGTTTATGTGACTCTTTTATGAACTCTCAGGCTGCCAAGTCCTCTTTGCCTACCATCCTACAGAGCTAAGCTTAGGACTGTACAAGAGTGAGTTAAAAATTATCTGCACTCTGGCTGTAGAACTGATTTTAATTAGCTTTAAGAAAAGTCCAATACATTATTTTTCCACATAATGTCCTTGCTTTTCAATAAGCTTTGGGCATCTATCAACAAGCTTTCTTATTCTCTTATTAAAAAATGGTTTAAGCTGAGCTGCAAGCCATGAATGCACCTCTGTTTTTACTTCTTCATCAGAGGTAAATCTTTGACCTGGAAGGGCTTCTTTTAGGGAACCAGCCAGGTGAAAGTCCAATGGAGCCAGATCAGGACTATAGAGAGGATATTTTAACAGCTCAAAATGAAGTGTTTGCAGTGTCAATACTGTGGGCAGAGACGTGGGATCCTGTATTGTCATCAAGATCACAATGCCCTTGGATATCAGTCCTCTGAGTTTAATCCACTCTTTAGGCTTCAGGTATTTAGTGAACATCTCATTGTAAACAACACTGTTGGCTGTTGAATCATTTTCCTGATAATATTCTAATATTGGCCTTTGAGAATCCTAGAAAACTGTAAGCATCAATTTTCCAGCTAACGGTTGACTTTTTAACTTTTTCTTCATCTGTGATTAAGGATGTTTCCATTCCATATTTTGCAGTTTACCTTCAGGTTCATAGTAATCAATTCATGTCTTGTCACCAATAAAGATTTTTAAAAGAATCTTTCTTCTTCCTTCTACTATCAGTCCAAATTTTGTTTGCAGATGTCCAAATGCTTCTATTTATGCTGATCCGTGAACTGTTTTAGTACCCATCTCTCACAAATTTTTCAAAACTCAAGTTTGTTGTGGATGATTTCATAGAGCTATTGCTGATTTGCAAGTGATTTGCCACATAATCCACTGTCACTTCTCTATTCAATAGAATCATTTCATGCTCATGTTCAAGGTTGCCATCAGCAATGGACATTTTTAATATCACTGAAGTGTCAATAATTTTGACTCACCCTTACACATCCTCCAGATGGTGGTGGTGGTGTGCCATGGGGTCATTTCCGACTCATAGTGACCCTGCATAGAGTTTTTGAGGCTGTAAATCTTTATGGGAGCAGAAAGCCTCATCTTTCTCCCAAGGAACAGCTGATACTTTCGAACTGCTGACCTTGAGGTTAGCAGCTCGACTCCTAAGCGTACCAGGTGGTGGTGGTGGTTATGTGCCATGGAGTTGGTCCCAACTCATAGTGCCTTTTACAGGGTTTCCAAGGCTGTAAATCTTTATGGGAGCGGAAAGCCTCATCTTTCTCCCACGGAACAGCTGGTAGTTTAGAACTGCTAACCTTAAGGTTTGCAGACCAATTCGTAACCACTACACTACCAGAGTACCAGGTAGTAGTCATTAATCAACGACTGATGGAAGTAAAGGATACAAATGCTGGCCTTTTAATTGGGTAAATTCTGAAGAATGACCCACAATGTTTCTCTCTCACTGGATATTGCTATGAGTCCTTAGCTCAATATGGCCTCTTTCTTTATCTCCAACATGTGGTAATTCTAACCCCACTTTATCCTGGTATGGCACTGTAGTATAAGCATTGGACACCAGTCTCAATGTTGGTGGTTCAAACTCATAAGCTGCTCTTCAGAAACCCTATACCGTGTCCCTATAAGTTGAAACTGATTTGACAGGACTTAACAACAACAACAAAAAAACATTTTCTAGGAACATTCTGAATAATTCTTTACATAAATCTTTGTTTCAGGGATTGGGGAACTCGAAGAATTGCTCTTTAGTTTTACTTGCCGATTCTGCACCAAGAAAGAATTTTCTCTTACCATAGTCAGAACTAGCACTAATATTTCTTGTGTGAGGGAGGACTGTACCATCAGGAAACAGCATGCAGTAGATCTTCTCTTACCATTAGCCCCATGCCCATTCCAGCTCTGTGCTCTCCTTGTTGTTGTGGTTAGGTGCCATAAAGTCAGTACCAACTCATAGCGACTTTATGAACAGCAGAATGAAACACTACTCAATCCAGGGACAACCTCACTGTTGTTGCCACTCTTGAGTCCACTGATGCTGCCACTTTGCCAATCTACCTTGCTGGGGGGGGCTTCCTCTTTTAATCTGACCCTCCACCTTACAAAACATGATATCCTTCTCCAGAGACTGGTCCCTCCTAGAGATTTGTTAATAGCCCATCAAGAATATGGTCAGTAAATTTAAACACTAACAGAAAATTGTGTTGGAAGATCTTGAAATTGAAAAAAAGGACATTAGGAAACACCTGTAAACTTAGATAAGATCAAATTTTAGATTGTATTACTTTTAACTATTCTGGTTCTACCACCACTCGTCTGTCAGTTTGTCATACTGTGGTGGCTTGTGAATTGCTATGATTCTGAAAGCTATGCCACTAGTATTTTAAATACCAACAGGGTCACCCATGGTGGACGGGTTTCAGATGAGCTTCTAGACAAAGACAGGCTAGGAAGAAGGAGTGACAAACTACTTCTGAATATTTATTCACTGAAAACCTTATGAATAGCAGAGAAACACTGTCAGATATAATGCAGAAAATGAGCCCCTCAGGTTGGAAGGCACTCAAAATGCAACTGGGGAAGAGCTGCCTCCTCAAAGTAGTGTTGACTGTGATGGTGTCAATGGAGTAAAGTCCATGGGAATAAAACCTATAGAACCTTCATTTGCTTATGGGGCACAACTCAAAATGAAGAGAAACAGCTATAAAAATCCATTAATAATGAAAGCATGGAATGTACAAAGTATGAATCTAGGAAATTTAGAAATTGTCAGAAATGAAATGGAACGCATAAACATTGATGTCTTAGGTGTTAGTGAGCTAAAATGGACAGGTATTGGTCATTTTGAATCTGATAATCACATGGTTTACTACACCGGGAATGACAAATTGAAAAGGAATGGTGTTGCATTCATTGTCAAAAAAAACATATCCAGATCAGTCATGAGAAACAATGTTGTCTGAGACAGAATAATATCCATGCGTGCATAGGGAAGACCAGTTAACACAACTATTATTCAAATTTATAGACCAACCACTAAAGCCAGTGAGGATGAAATAGAAGAGTTCTACAGACTTCTTCAATCTGAAATTGATCAAACATGCAATTAAGATGTATTAATCATTACTGGTGATAGGAATGCAAAGGTTGGGAACAAAGACACAGGATCAGTAGTTGGAAAATATGGCCTTTGTAATAGAAATGATGCTGGAGATTGCATGATGGAATTCTGCAAAATCAGTGATTTGATCATTTCAAATACCTTCTTTAGACAGCATAAACATGGACCTCACCATATGGAATGCACAGAAATCAGACTGACTATATCTGAGGAAAGCGACGATGGAAAAACTACAAATCATCAGTCAAAACAAGGCCAGGGGCAGACTGTGGAACAGACCATCAATTGTTGATATGCAAATTCAAACTGAAGGTGAAGAAAATAAAAACAAGTCCATGAGAGTCAAAATATGACCTTGAATATATCCCACCTAAATCTAGAGTTTGTCTGAAGAGAAGATTTTATATTTTAAACACTAAAGACCAAATACCAGAAGAGTTGTGGGAAAATATCAAGAAGAAAGCAAAAAGTCAATAAGAAGACAAGAAAGAAGGAAAAGGTCAAAATGAATGTCAGAAGAGACAATGAAACTTGCTCTCCAGTGTAGAGATGCTAAAGCAAATGGAAGAAATGAGGAGGTCCAAGAGCTGAACAGAAAATTTCAAAGGTAAGCTTGAGAAGACAAAGTCAAATATTACAACAAAATGTGCAAATATCTGGAGTCAGAAACCCAAATGGGAAGAACATGCTCAGCATTTCTCAAGCTGGGGGAACTGAAGAAAAAAATTCAAGCCTCAACTTTCATTACTGAAGTCCCGGCAAATTAATGAATAATGCAGAAAGTATCAAAAGAAGATGGAAGGAATACATAGTGTCACTGTACCAAAAGGAAATGTTTAATGTTCAACCATATCAAGCGGTAGCATATGATCAAGAGCCAATGATACTGAAGGAAGAAATCTAAGGGGCACTAAAGAAACTGGCAAAGAACAAGGCACCAGGAAATGAAGCGATAAAAATTTAAATATTTCAAGAAAGTGCGGTGGCACTGGAGGTACTCACTCTCTATGCCAGGAAATTTGGAAGACAACTATTTTGCCAGCTGATTGGGAAAGATCTTTATTTGTGCCCTTCCAAAGAGAGGTGACCCAAGGGAATGCAGAAATCTTTCAACAGTATCATTGATATCC
>NW_006408669.1:1481439-1482251 GCF_000296735.1 Chrysochloris asiatica
AAAGTGCTGAAGAGCAAAGATGTCAGCTTGAGGACTAAGGTGCCCCTGACCCAAGCCATGATATTTTCAATAACCTCATATTCATGTGAAAGCTGGACAGGAATGAATAAGGAAGACAGTAGAATAATTGACGCTTTTGAGTTACAGTGTTGGAGGAGAATATTGAAAGTGCCATTGGCTTCCATAAGAACCAACAGATCTGTGTTGGAAGAAGTGCATCCAGAGTGCCCCTTTGAGGCCAGGATGGCCAAACTTTGTCTCTCATACTTTGGACATATTGCCAGGAGAAACCATTCGCTGGAGAAGGATATCATGTTTTGTAAGGTGGAGGGTCACAGAAAAAGAGTAAGACCCCCCAGTGAGATGGATTGGCCAAGGGGCAGCATCAATAGGCTCAAACATGGCAACAACTGTGAGGCTGGCACAAGATCAGGCAGTTTTTTGTTCTGTTGTGCATAGGGTCACTGTGAGTCGGTACCAACTTGATGGAACCTAATAGCAATACCATTCTGGATCTAAACTTGTGCTATCTGTGTTTAAATACCATATTCACTTTAGGAGATGTGTTATAAGGGATAAAAGAAGCCTTTATAGTCTTTGAAAACATATATTTGAAATCTAGAAAAAGATGGTAGGAAAGATATCTTCCTTCTATCGGTAGCTATTTCATAGCTTTTATGCTTTGCCTTTTAATCAATTCGCAAAGCCTTATGTAGTGAGAGCCAAAGTATGACCTTGAATTTACCCCACCTGAATTTAGAGATCATCTGAAGAACAGATTTGATGCATTAAACACTAAAGACCGAAGACCA
>NW_006408669.1:1484231-1485253 GCF_000296735.1 Chrysochloris asiatica
GCTGAAACTCAGCAGCTACTCTTATTAGCTACTCTTGGGAAACCCTACATAGGGTTGCTATGAACCAGAACTTAATACCAAGATTAACATAGTGGGGTAGAATTAACCAGAAGGTTTCTAAAAATGTAAATCTTTATGAAAGTGGAGTTTCCCATCACTCTCCTAAGGAGTGGCTTGTAGGTTCAAATCACTGACCTTTTGGTGGTATTGTGATTTGGAGTCAGTTCAGACTCATGGTGACCCTTAATAGGATTTCCAGGCTGTAAATGTGTACAGGAGCAGAAAAGCCTCATCTTTGTCCCACAGAAACTCTGGTAGTTTCAGAGTGCTGCCCTTGAGATTAGCAGCCCAACTCATAACCAAGATGTTACCAGAGCTCCTTGACCTTTTGGTAAGCAGCTGAATATGTACTTAACCATTTCACCACCAGGCATGCTTCATAGCTTTTAAAGGGGTGGAAACTTTAAAACAACTGTGAGGCAGACAGTTTTTAGAAAGACATATTCTTGATAGGCCTTTCAGTTATGCAAATATGAAGCACAGATTAGCATCTGAAAAGATGTTGGAATGCTGTCTGGAAGAATCTCAATTGCTTAGAGCATTAATGTAAATGCATGTGGATGTTTTGTTCAGCGTTGCAACTCTGCAGACTACTTTCTTTCCCTTGAGAGAAGTAGTTCTTTGAAAACTAGAGTTGAGACTGCACTGTGTAAGGAAACTGGGCTGTGTTAAATGTGTGTGTGTGTGTGTGCGCGCGCGCGCGCGCAAGTCAACGCACATTCATTTTATGACCTGGTTTAACTTAATCCTCTAGGGAAAATGGAAGGAAGACTGAAAAGACTAAAAGAAATATGGAGAAATCTGTTTACTCTTTCTCAGAGAAGCAAAATAACTGGACCTGGTAGAGGGATCAAACCCATACTGTCCTGTATATGGCATAGAAAATAACAGATTTGGAGAAATCTGCTTAATCTGATATGTCTACCTTGTTGGGCCTGGTTTCAGAAGTATAAAATCTGTGT
>NW_006408669.1:1486629-1487650 GCF_000296735.1 Chrysochloris asiatica
CCAATACTGGCCCTTAAGAGTCCCAGAAACCTGCAAGCATCAATGTTTCAGCTGATAGTTAACTTTTGAACCTTTTCTTGGTCTGTGATTGAGTCTGTTCCCATTCCATACTTTGAGTGATGAATCCATGTCTCCTCACCAGTAGACAATTTTTTTTTAAGGAAACCTTTACCTTCCTTTGAGTATCAGTCTAAACTTTGTTTTCAGATTACCAAACACTTCTGTTTTATACTCTTCTGTGAACTGTTTCAGTATCCATCTTGCACAAACTTTTCAAAATTCAAGTCTGTCATTGAGTATTTCATAGGCAATTACTAATTTGAGAATGATTTGCCACATAATCCACTATCACTTGTCTATTCAACAGTATCATTTCACATGCATACTCAATGTTGTCATCAGCTGTAGACATGGATGGGCATTTTAATATAACTGTAGTGCATATAATGTTTGACTTATATATAATTTCCAAGCATAGGTAACAAGAGGTCTAACAGCCTTTGCTCATGCTTTTGTTGCCCTAAAATATCCCAGTCTGTTATCAGAGGAAGAGATCCTGTGAACAGATAATCTGTCTCAGGTAAGGTGTCCTAATCCTACAAGGCCCTAGGCAAACTGACAGTCATCTGAGTGACCTAAGGAAAGACCAGAAGAAAATTACCTAGCTGATCTTAACCTACAGAACCTAGAAATCAAATGATAAGGACTGTGGAATTTACCTTTGATTGTCATTCTTTTAAGTCTAACTTATGATTAAAAGTTTTTTGTGTTATTGCTGCTAGGTGCCTTTAAGTTGTTTCTGACTCATAACAAGCTTAGGAACAACAGAACGAAACACTGCACCCATCTCACAATTGTTACCATATTTCAGCTCCAATTATTGGAGCCACTATGTTAGTCCATCTCATTGGGGATCTTCTCCTTTTGCTATGACCTTCTTTAATAAGCACGATGTCCTCTTTCAGGGACCGGTTGTCCTGATAACATGTCCAAACAACATCTTGAGATGAATTCTTGCCAT
>NW_006408669.1:1488776-1512843 GCF_000296735.1 Chrysochloris asiatica
TTGGGAAAAATGGGAATTCCAAAACCCTTAATTGTGTGCATAGACCAAGAGGTAGTTGTGTTTGAACAGAACTAGGGAATACTGACACTCTGTAGGACAAGCACTGGTTTCTAACCACAACATTGGCAGTTGGAGTCCACCAGCCACTTAACAGGAGAAAACTTAGGTATTCTACTCTGACAAAGATTAAAGCCTCAGAAACACTATATGTTGTGACTATGAGTCAATCTTATATGAGGAATTTAACAGTAGCTAGGATCCACTGAATAATTTCAAGTCAGAAAAGGGTTGTATTCTTTCGCCATACTTATTCAATCTGTATAATGAACAAATAATCTGACAGACTGTATGCATCAGGCTTGTATTCTGCTTCCATACTTATTCAGTCTGTATGGTGAACAAATAATCTGAGAAACTGGATTATAGGAAGGAGAGCATAGCATCAGAAATGGAGGAAGGCTCATTAATAACCTTACAAACTGAAAGTGAAGAAGATGTGATGCACTTACTGATGAGGATGAAATAATATGGCTTTCAGTATGGATTACAACTCAATGTAAAGAAAATGGAAATCCTCAAAACTGGACCAATAAACATCATGAAAATCAAAAGGTTCAAGTTATCAAAGATTTATCAAGAATGTCAATTTTACTTGGATCCACAATCAATGTACATGGAAGTCACAATCAAGAAATCAGAAGATGTATTGCACTGGGCAAATCTGCTGCAAAAGACTCCCTCTTTAAAGTGTTAATGAACAAATTTGTCATTTTGAGGATTAAAGTGTACCTGTCCCAGCCCAGTGTATTTTCAATCACCCCATATGCATGTGAAAATGGGACAATAAATAAGGAAGATATTTGCTACTTAGAAGCAAGGATAGCAAGACTTTATATGATGTTCTTTGGACATGTTTTCAAAGGGACACCATGTTTGGTAGAAAACAGGGTCAGGGAGGAAAAGCAGAAACCTCAATAATATGGACTGATACAGTGGCTGCAACAATGGGCTGAAACCTAACAGTAAATTGTGGGATGGTCTTAGACCATGCAGTGTATGTAACTTGTTATGTTGTGTATAGGGTTGCTAATAAGTTGGAACCAAGTGGACAGCACCTAACAACCACAACAAATCAGTTCTTTGAAAATACTTTAATCCTCCCTCATTTGGAAATAACACAGATTCTTTTCTCAAATGAAATAATAGGAAGAAAGTTGTCTGCATACCTTCAGACTTTGACAAAGAACTTGAAGTTATATTTAGTTAATTGCTTGGTATTTGGTAGTCTTTTTGCCTCAATTTACTAATTAATCATTCTGTAAGGAGCTCTGATAGCATAGTGCTTACTAATCGGGCTGCAAACTGCAAGGTCAGCAGTTCAAAACTACCGGCTGTTCCGTGGGATGAGGCTTTCTGCTCCCATAAAGATTTACAGCCTCGTGTACAGGATGGCTCATATATGACTCCACGACACATCACCACCACCACCACCAATGTTATGAAAAGAGTCCTGGTGTGACACTGTGTGACGCTGGACTGCAAAGTAGGTTTGAATCACAAGGTCAGAGGTTCAAGCTCACAAGTTGCTCCTTAGAAACCCTATTCAGGGTCACTATGGGTCAGAACTGACTCGATGGCACTTAAAAACAACAATGTTATGAAAGAGATAAAATTAGGCTTTCATACCTATCTTAAATTCCACTGACTTTTTAACTTACTGTTAACCACTTACACATACCTCTAACGAACATTTTATTTAAAATATCTTCATAACTTTAAAATATTGGAATAACAAATCAACAAAAATGCACAGCTTTTCCAAAAACTGTTTTCAACTGATAAAATTCTAATTTAAATCCCCAAAATATACATTTTAGAATAAAAGGCAGGAACTACCAAGAAATCTTTAAGATTCATAACGCTGTTGATATAAAGACTTTACAAGCACAAGTCTCTGAAAACAGCATGCTTTTGGTGCCCAAAGAGACAGAGAAATGGAATGCCAAGAAAGTACAGAAAATATATAATTTTATTACTCTGTAGGTTATTAGGCAGTTTTGTATCTAACACTACCATTTTATTCCAGTATTAATTTTCCAATCTCTTATCCTTCATTGAACCAACTTTCCCATTATGCTTGTTCCCTCAATAATAAATAAATCTTTTGATTGTTCTTACTTGTTGTTATGTGCTGTGGAGTCAATACTGACTCATAGCAACCCCGTATAGGGTTTCGGAGGCTGTAAATCTTTACGGGAGCAGAACGTCTCATCTTTCTCCCATGGAACAGCTGGTAGTTCCGAACTGCTGACACTGAGGTTAGCAGCCCAATTGTAACCACTATGCTACTATGTTCAAATGAGAATCTTGCTTTGAACTTTGACAATCCTATGCTGAATGTAGGTATGTTTATACGATAGTAAGGAAACTAGAATAGGGGAAGCTTGAAGAGGAACACTAGAAAATGAATTTATATAATTCTCTGCTGGGGAGAGGAATTGTGAAACATAGAGCTGGTTTATAATGTTCTGGACTTTTACTTTGAAGAAGGTGATATGCCATGGAAAAGTTTTGGGTGGAGGAATGCTAAAATTAGGCTTGCGCTTTCAAAATGATCTTTATATACATCAACCCAAAGACACAAACTAAAAGATAGAAGCAGGGAGGGGAAGAAAGAAAAAAAGGCAGACAGTCAGAAAGGGAGAAAAGAATGGCATTTAATTATCTAATGTCCTCTGCAAAACCAAACTGCCATGATGTTGTCGTTAAATGCTGTCGAGTCAGTTCCATAAATGATATTTAAGAGCTAATAAAAAAAAAAAAAATCTTAGAGAAAATATTTGCCTAAGCGTGATAAAAACTTAGTATGACTTCAGTCAAATTCAATTCTAATCTTGTGAAAGTATTTGGATAGAATCCCAATATTCCCAAGCACAAAAATGTTATTCTGACATCTTTTTCCTGTTTTCATCTTCTAAAGATATTGAGTGGGATAATAGCAGGCACGATACAAACAGAGGATTTAAGTGTGTTTGCACAGTTTGGCTTACCCTTTTGCATTGTTATTATCATTGGAAGAGTACACTACCGACACCATAAATTCCCATAATCCTCGGATGATACAGACACATGGAGACTATTTGAATCTGTCCATCCTGGAAACAAGCCTAGCCCAACTCAGTCCGGAAGAGTAACAGCTGATCCATCCAGAAACAAGAAAAATAAATAGGTCCCATTTTCAGCATCTAAGATTTTTGAAATTGTTTGTTATACAGCTTTATTCAATCAAGACACACATACTGAGGGCCTCAAAGTTTAAATTGAAAGAGGCATAGACTTGTTGCTCCCCAAATCCTCCCAAGCGTCAGCTTACAGTCTCACTGTAAAGCAGAAAGAGGCAATTTCAAGAGTCTGGGACTGAGAAAATCCTATCTATCTATAGTTGTGATGCAACAAATTTTCTTTAATAAAAATTTTCATTACCATTTACCCAGTGCTTACCATGTGCCAGGTACTATTTTCAGATGTTGGTGGTAAGTGCCATTAAGTTAGTTCCATGTCAAAGCTACCCTGTGGAGAGTTTCCGTGGAGCAGCTATTTATTTTGAAACACCAGCCTTGAGATCCAAACCGATCTTGCAGTCCAGTGCTTATCCTACAGCATCACATATGGTAACATACTAATAGTGAGAACAGCCATACTCGCCAGGATTACATTTCACCTCTGCTACTTATTAGTCACAAAGTTCTGGTGTGGATAAGCACTAGACTGCTAGTCACAAGATTGGCAGTTCAAACTCACCAGTTCCTCCTTGGAAACCCTACACAATGTCACTATAGGTTGGAACTGATCCATTTCACTTTAAGACAGCCATTCACTGATCACACAATGTTGGTAAGCAGTTACCTCACTTATAAATTCCAAATCTTACTCGTATTCCCATTTCAGATGATTGTCATGAGTATTAAATGGGTTGCTAGGTGCAGTGCTGTAGGATAAACACTGGAGTACTAAACTCTAGCTCAGGGGTTCAAACCCACTATCTGTTCCTGCAAACCCTATGCTGTGGTTGTTGTTAAGTGCCTGTATACGGTTTCCAGGAAGTGGATGGTGAGCTTGAACTGCTAGCCTTACGGTTCAAGCTGACCTTGCAGTCCAGTGCATTAACCTACAGGACCACACCAGGACTGCATGAACCCTATACAGGGTTGCCATGAGTCAGAACAAACTCAGCAGCACTTAACAACATATACATAAGGTACATAGAACTCTGTCTAGCTCATATTGTTAGTTATTTTTATTATTACTAAAAATGTATGAACTTGTTTAATCCTTGCAACAACCAAAGGAGATAGTTATTACTATTATTTCTATTTTATAAGCCTACATCCATCAGAAAGATAAGACAGCAAAGGTGTTAAAAGAAAGGATTTTACTTCCAACTTCTACCACTTCCTTAATTGCAATATTTTGCAAAATACTAAAACTCTTTGTGCCTCAGGGTTTTTTAATTCATAAAATGAATAAAATAACAGTATGTCTACTTAGGAATAATAATTATTTGTGCATTAGAGAACAGTTGGGGAATTTGATGGCAATGGTGAAAAGACCTTACAAGAATCCCAAGAACCCTAAATTCTTAATATACTATACACACACGCATAGGAGTATAACTCAAAGAGTTTTGTGAATAAAATGGGACTAGGACACCACAGGGAGGAAGCTGGATAACTGTTATTGCATTGTGGGGATTGTAGTCACTGAGATGGAACGGAGTATATGATTTGTTGAATGATCTTGTCTATAAACCTTCAATCAATTCCCAACAAAAAGTTTTAAAAAAAGGGTTACTACTAGGGTTTTGGAGTCCTGGTGTGGCACTGTAGGCTAATGTGCTAGATTGCAAAGTCAGTTTGAATCACAAAGTTGGCAGTTCAAGCTCACCAGCCATTCCTCAGAAGACCTGTACAGGGTTGCTATGGGTCGGAACCAACTCGATGGCACTTAACAACAATAATTAGGGTTTAGCTCATACTTGTATAAGTTGATTTCAAACAGAACTTATTTAAACACATCTCTTCAATCAGTTGATGCCTGCAAACAAATTTTCTCAATAATACACTTGTTTTACTCTCATTGTTGTTGTTGTTTTTGTTAACTTCAATTGAGTTGGTTCCAATTCACTACAACACTGAATAGGGTTTCTTAGGAGGGACTGATGGGTTTGCACCATTGACTTTAGGGCTCAAACTGACCTTGCAGTCCAGTGCATTATTCTGTAGTACAACACCAGTATTCCATAATCTCACTGGGATGTCATAATAATTATAATGAAGGTTCAATAGAAACAGTGACTACTGAGGATTACGCTGGACCAGTTAAATTCAAACAGAGTTAAGCTCAGAAAGGTATTTTGACTACTTTAATTCTAAAGTGATCATTCTGCAAGATTTGTCAAAGGACACCAGATGATCACTGGGGCTTATCTTGAAGAAATTTTAAGGAAATTGAAAACTGCATTAGTGAGGAAAAGGCCAGGAAAGCTGCACCAAGGAAATTAAGTTTTTTCATCATGACAATATCCCAGCTCATTTTTCTGGAGTAGCAAGGCCTGTCCTACCAGAATTTTTGTGTGAAACCTTATCATCCACCCTACAGCGCTGATCTTGCCCATTCAGACTTTTTGTTCCCCAAACTCAAAGAATCATTTTAAAAATACTATTTGCGTGCCTTGAGGATGCCAGAACTGTCACTTGATGTGGTGTAACTTTTCAAAGATAGGACTAGGGAGGTGGAAACACCACCTTAAGAAGCATATAGACCTAGGTAGAGGGTATGTCAAGGTTTCGATATTTTTTTTAATTGATAAAGATGAGGTTGTCTGCTCCTGTGAAGATTTATAGCTTCAGAAACCCTATGAGGTTCAACATAATGGCAACAGGGAATGATTTTATAGTAATACTATTTTACTTACACATCTACACATACACAGCATCCCCTGCAGATAAAAATTTAATGGTAAACATACTAATAATTTTTTTTTAAATGGCATACACTTACAATTGACAAATGGAGAAAATTATATATCAATTATCATTTTAAAAAGTTTATATTCAATACTAATTTTAAAAATATTAAAACAAGATTCCTTTTAATGATTATGGACTTAGGACAGACCTAAAAAATGATCTTGCCAGTAGATCATTTTACCATTGGTAGGAGTTCCTTCTCCTAGCTTCCTGAGTGGTGGGAGTACAATTGAAACCACCTTTCTGTAAGGAAAGGTTATAGTATGCATCTACAGGCTTAGATCACAGTAGAAAAAAATAAAAATCCATCAAAAGATGAATGGATAGATAATACTCAACAATAAAAGGGACTGAATTAATATTTATAATAATCTGGACACTCCTCTAAGCAGGATCATAATAAAAACTCCTGAAGAAAGAAGGAGAAAAAAATGTAGAACAAAATTCAAAAACATAAAAAAAAGTCTGGGAGAGATTATTGGAACCCATGACACTGTTGCCCTCAAACACTCTTCAAGCCTACAACTGAATCCATCCTTTGGGATCAACTTTCAGCCAAGAGACAGGCCTATAAAATGAACAGTAACACCAGCCTGGAAACTACTTAGTTCAATCAACCACATGAGCCCACAAGACCAGTATTTGCCCAAAAACAAAGCTCAGAAGGCATAAAGTGACAGGAAAGAGGGAATAATAAGGAAATGAGGAGCCCTGGGAGGAGGTGGGAAGACTTTAGTTATGTAGCAGCCAATGTCATGAAACAAACTGTATATAAATTGGTGAATGGAAAACTAATTTGTTCTGTTCACTTTCATTCAAACTATAATTTAAAAAAATAATAAAGTAAGTAAACCTTATTGCTCTTAAAAACCAACAACAAAAGAAAAGACGATACAGACAAAGCTCAAAAATACATTGCCTTAAGGAACACAGAAAGAATACATATATTACTTAGTTTCATTTACATGCTATCTGCTGTTGTTCAGTGCCGTATTGTTGCAGTGTGGAGGAGTCTGTTTGGACTCACAGCAACCCTGTTGGACTTCCAAGTCTTTGAATCTTTCACGCAGCAGAAACCCTCATCTTTCTCCTGAGGAGCAGCAGGTGGGCTCAAACCACAAATCTTGTAGTTCCCAGTCCAGTTCTTATTGTATGGAGCCACACGTTCCCTATTAACTGCTACAGTGCCCCTGTATAGGGTTTCTGAGGAGCAGCCAGTAGGTTTGAATTGCTGACCACACAGTTAGTATTCCAGTGCTTATCCTACAGCACCACACCAGGACCTCACATCATATTTAGTGCTGACAAACATGAGCTATGCTGACAAAAATGAAGTCAGTGTTTTTTTGCCCTGGCAGGGCTAGTGGTTTAAGGGAAGGATGGATAAGGGAGCTAGAAAGGACGAAAGGCTGGAAAGGAGAGTAAGAGGACTTTCTGGGGTGATCGAATATTCTGTATCTTTATGACCAAACAAGCATAAGTATACAAAGGGGATTAAAAAGATTCATGGAAAAAGTCCATTATCTTTTAAATTGATTCTTCCACTAAGTTTATGATGCCCCCTGTCGTACATGTATCAGAATTCTGAGTTGTACTCTTAAAATGTGGACACTCTTCAAATATTACATTCATGGAGGCCTGGCATGGCACTGTAGAATAACCACTGGTTATTTTTGGACTTTAAGGTCGGTGGTTTAAACCCACCAGCCACCCCTTGGAAACAATAGCTATACGGGTCCACTATTAGTTGGAATTGGCTTGATTGCAGTTAAAAATATTGCATATGTTTTATGTCATTTTTTAGAAAGGAAGTCTGAGCAAACAGAGTGGTATTTAGAAAAATTTGTATATCTTGACTCAACAATTTAAATTCTGGAAGTATAACTTAAGTGTTAAAAACCTGTCTTTTTAAGGTTAAACCAGTTTACATTTATAATACCGTTTTTACATGGTAAGCTATTCAGTCAAGCCAAGAAGCTTAACAGTACTCTCATTTCTAGACATTCATTTCACAACAATTTAAAGCACATTAGCTCAAATGACAAAATAATGGCCAAAAGAGTCTTGGTTTGTTTGTTTTCTAGCTAATTATTTTTGAATATTTCTGATACTTCTATGACAGTTTCTTTGTTTTCTAAAGAACTTTAAGTCTCTTTGATAGAGCCCAGGCTTTCTCAGATATGTCATTTAACCTAGCCTCCTCAACAGTAATAAAATGCCAGCCTGACGGGAGAGTTGTTGTTGCTAAGTGCCTCCTTCTGTACCTTCCGACTCATAGCAACCCTGTAAAGGGCTTCCGAGGCTGTAAATCTTTTGTGGAAGCAGAAAGCCCCATCTTTCCCCCTTAGAACAGCTTTTGGGCTTTGACCCTGTGATTCACAGTCTAGTGCTTATCCTATAGAACTACCACATACCCTGACATGAGAGTAGTTGGTTGGATGTACTTCAAGAAAGAGTTTCTGAGATGTTTATAAACCTAAATATCTCTAGTATCCTTGGGAAAGCTTTTCTCTGTCCTGTATATTTTGTACAAGCACTGTAGGATAAACACTGGACTGTTAACCTCAAGGTCAGAGGTTCAAACCCACCATATACAGGTTCGTTATGAGTTGGAACCTACTTGTTGGCACTTAGTAACAATGCATATTACTAAGAATCAGCATTGTTTCTGTCTTCATTTCTTATTGATTCTCTAGGATGCAAAAGGTCATGGTATTGAAAGAGGAAGACAATGTATTTAATATATATATATGTGTGTATGTGTGTATAGATATATAGTTGTTGTTGTTGTTGTTTAGTGCCATCGAGTCAGTTTCAACTAATAGCGACCCTGTATAGGGTTTCCTAGGAGCAGATGGTGGGTTTGAACAGCCTGACTTGTGATTTGCAGTCCTGTGCTGATCCTACAGAGCCACACCAGAAGTGTCTCTCTCTCTCCCTCTCTCTCTCTCTATATATATAGATAGATATAGATATAGATATAGATAGACAGACAGACAGATAGATAGATAGATAGATAGATAGATAGATAGATAGATAGATACTTGGTATGGCAAAGTGGGATAGGCACTAGACCACAAGGTTGGTTTGAACTGAAAAGTAGGTGGTTTAAACTCACCAACCACTCCTTGTAAACCCTATTCAGGCTTATATGGGTCAGAACCAACTTGACAGGCTTATATGGGTCAGAACCAACTCAATGGCACTTAACAACAACAACATATATGTACATATATGTGCATCTGGAGTCCTGGTATGGCACTGCAGTGTAATGTGCCCGATGGCAAGGTCTGTTTGACCCTCAAAGTCGCTCCTCAGAAACCCCACACAGGGAAGCTATGAGTTGGAATTAACTCAACAGCGCTTAACAACAATATATATCCTGGAATAGTGTGATATGTTTCTTAATAATTTCAATGTATGAAATTATATGCTATGGACACACAAATTAGGGAAAGAAATCCAGTCATTTGTACTAGCAATGTGCTTGCTGTGGCTGCTGTAGCAAATTGTCACAAAATTCCTGGCTTAAAAGACAGAAATGTATCTACTCACAGTTCTTGAAGCCAGAAGTTTAAAATCAGGTCACGGGGCTCAAATCTACAAGTTGGTAGGGCCATATTCTCTTTGAAGGCTCTGAGAATGATTCCTTCTTGTGTTTGCCAACTGCTGGTGACTGCCAACATTCCAATTTTCAAGAGTAGCATCCTCAAATATCCCTCTGTTCTTATTTTATATTCCTTTCTTTTCTGTTTCTCTTCTTCCCCCAACTTTCTTTTATAAGGACACCTGCAAAAGCATTTAGTGTATGTCAGATAATTCAGGATCATCTTTCCATTTTAAGATTTAAACTTAATCAGATATGCAAAGACATTGCCATACAAGGTAACATTTACAGATTACAGAGATTAGGACCTGATCTCTTTTGTTGCTGTTGTTGTAAAGTATCATCCAGTTGGTTCATGCTACCCAATATGAGGTTTCCAAGGAGTGATTGGTCAGTTTGAACCACCGATTTGTGGTCCAAATCAACCTTGCAGTGCTATGTTTATCCTATAGCACCATATCAGGACTCCTGATATCTTTTAGTCTATTGCATACTACAATATGTAATATGTAATCTATGACATAAAACAGTTCCCTTCCTAGTCCTCAAAGATTCATGTTTACCCATATGAAAAATATACGCACCAGCGTCCAACATCCCAAAAGTTTCAACATATTACAGCAACAACTCAACTCTCAAATCTCATCATCTCAAAACTCATCTTAAAAGTCACAAATCTCACCATCTAAATCAGATTTGAAAGAATCTGGGTATGATCCCTCCTAGAACAAACTCTCCATCTTTGAGTCTGTGAAACTTGTTTAATTAAAATTACAGAAGAAAACACAATCACATGAAGAAAATATTTTGGGGAACAAAGAATTTTAGGAGATTTTCAAGTAAAGATTGATGGGGAAAGCACTGCAGGAAACAATAACAGAATGAGCATTAATTAGTCCAAAGTAAGATACAAGCAAGATGCTTTTGAAGAACTAATACTGTTCTTCATTGAATAACTACAGTATTCAATAGAATAACTTTACTACTTGTATGTTCAAATTGGGAATTAGCACAAGATTCAGTGGAATAAAAGATGGAGCCTGCACTCAGGGGTTTTCCATACGATATAATGTTGACGTTAATGCAATGTTCATGAAGGTAGTTATGTTTGGAGCAATTGGAAAGATGCAGACGAAATTAAGTAAAATGAGGAAAACTGGGCAAGGGAGTACTCAGGAGATGAGATTAAGTTTAGATGAGTTTAGGCACTCAGAGAAACAATATAGGGGCTGGACATGCAGATGACATGGGTGATTGAAATAGAACTAGAGGTCTTCTCATGATCTACAACATAATTCCATTGACAGGATGGGGAAAATACTTCCAAGAAATTGAAGTATCAGTATGGGTTGTACTTCAATATAAAAAAAAAAAACACAAAATCTTCACAAATGTATCAATAAATAACATGATAAATAGAGAAAATATTAAAGTTGTCTTCGACTTCATTTTACTTGGACCCACTATCAACATTCATGGAAGCAGCAATCAGGAAATCTGCTAGCACATGACTTCTTTAAAGTGTTCAAGAACAAAGATATCAGTTTGAGAACTAAGTTATGCCACACCCAAGCCACAATATTTCAAATTCCCTCATATGCATGTGAAAATTTGTCTATGACTAACTAATATCATAAAAGAATTGATGCAATTGATTTATCTTGTTGGAGAAGAATATTAAAAGTACCATGGACTGCCCAAAGAACATATAAATCTGTGTTGGAAGAAGTACCCAGAATGCTCTTTAGAAGCCAAGATAGCAAGAATTTGTCTCTCATATTTTGGACTTTTAACAGGAGAGACCAGTCCCTAGAGAAGGACATCATGCTTAATAAAAGAGAGTGACAAAGATGAAGTCCCCTCAGTGATATGGATTGTTATGCTTGTGCCCAACAGAAATGCGCTCAAGGTTAACATCTGTGAGGATGGTGCAGGTCTGGGCAGCATTTTTGTGTGCATAGGGTCACTATGAATTGGAGCTGACTCCATGGCAACTAACAACAACAAGCTCTTCTTGACCTAAGATAACAACCTGAGCTCTAATGACCTGCTTTCTCTTTATTCAACTTTTGGTTTACCAAGAAGATTGCTATCAATCAGTATAAATCAGTACTTTGGGCTGAGGTTGTTCATCTAGGTATCTGTGCTCTCTTGAGCATACCACCCGTGCTTTCTACTTGAACATCCCACTTGGAGGCTGCAGTAGCATTTTATGAAGGCATGAATGATGACTGCCATTTTCCTGAAAGCCGTTCTGGACTTCTCATGCTGCAGACTCTGTGTTATCTAACACCTGCATATAAAGGATTCGAATAAACAAGGTAAATTCAGAAAACATAAAAAATTTTATTGTCCAATTGATTTAATATATTTTTCACTTCAATCATCTATTACAATAAAATGTGTTCAATTGCATCATCATCCATCAAGGGGAGACAAGCCTCAAAGATTTTAATGTGAAAAAATAAAATGAAAAGCATCATCTAGCTACCCAAGAATGAATAAGTACAAATAAATATAAAATTGAAGTCATTTGCTTTAAACACATAATTTTTAGTGATGTATGTTTATTAGTAAAACAAGGTATAACTTTCAAGCTGTTGGCATATTTAATGATGTGACAATTACTTTTGAAAATGTGATACGCTTAAATAAGTTAACTATGGAAAATATTAGCAATTTTTCATATTATGTCTATAGAAATATTTTTCCAAAGAGAGAATAATATTTCCTCTTTAGTTTAAAGAGACAAAAAAAAATAAAAAAACTGGGGAAAGCTATTATTATTTGTTTAAATTTCCTATCAGACTTTTATGGAATCCTGATGTAGCACTGTAGGATAAGAACCGGACGGCAAATTCAGTTTGAATGGAAAGGACAGCAGTTCAAACCCACCATCCACTCCTCAGAAAACCTATACGGGGTTGCTGTGCATCAAAACTGACTTGATGGCATTTTAAAACAGCGGCAATATACATATAAATATTCACTGCCTTCAAGTTGATTCAGATTCATAGCAATCTGATAGGACAGATTAGAAGTGTTTCTGAAACTGTAAATCTCTATAGGAGCGGTCTCCGTTGTCCTGGGGAATGGCTGGTGGGTTTGAAATGCCTACTTCATGGTTAGCAGCCAGTGCTTTATTAGCACCACCAGGGATCCTTGATTTATTAACACACATACACACTTGTATGCTGTTGTTGCCATCAAATCAGTTTCAAGTCATAGTTACTCTGTTTAGGGTTTCTGAAGCTATGAATGTTTACGAAGCAGAAAGGCTTCTTTCTCCAGAGGAGTGACTGGCAGGTTTGAACGGCTGATCTTGTGGTTAGCAGTCCAGTGCTTGTCATATAGTGTCACTATCGCTCTTTGTTAAAATGTTGTTCCTGTCATCGAGTCGTTTACGACTCCTAGCAACTGTATGCACAATAGAAGGAAACAGTGCCTGGTCTTACTCCATCCTCACAATTGTTGTTATGTTTGAGAACCTTGCTGCGGCCGCCACTGTATCAGTTCACCTGCTTGAGGAACTTCCTCTCTTGTGCTAATTCTCCATGGTTTCCTTCACCAGGGACTGGGTCCTGCCAACAACAAGCCTAGAGTGAGAGACCGTCTTCGCATCCTGACTGCTAAGGAACATTCTGGCGGTCCTTTTTTCAAGACATCGGTTTGTTCTAGCAGTTCATGGTACTTTTAATGTTCTTTACCAAGAACCTACATAATTCAAATGCATAAGTTTTCCTCTGATTTTCTTTATTCATTTTCTAACTTTCACATGCGTAGCAGACTATTAAAAATACCCTGGCTTGGGTCAGGAGAAACTTAGTCATCAAACTGATATCTTAGCTCAATAATTCATTAAAGAAGTTTTTGAAGCAGATTTGCCTAGTGCAATACATTGTTTGATTTCTTGACTGCTGCTTTCTTGAGTGTTGATAATGGATCCAAGAAAAATTAAGTCTTTGACAACTTCAATCCCTTCTCCACTTATCATGATGTTATTTATTAGTCCAGTTGTAGGTTTTTTGCTTTTACACTGAGGTGTAATCCATACTGAAGGCTATAGTCTTTCCCTTCATTAGCAAATATTTTAAGCCCTCTTCACTTCTATTGAGGTACTATTGCATCTGTTTTGAATTATCTTCAACAAAATTTTACTTGCATGTAACATGTTATTTTTCAATGAATTCTGCATTCTGGGGCTATTTTTCTTTGGAATGGGCACAAACATGGACCTCTTCCAATTGGTAGGCCAGATAGCTCTTTTCCAAAATCTTGACACAGGTGAATGAGCACATCCAGTACTGCATCAGTTTTTGTAACATTTAAATTTGTATTATGTCTATACTTCAAGCTTTGATTTTTTTTTTTGTCAATGACTTCAGTGCAGCTTGGACTACTTCTTTCTTCAAAATCATCAGTTCTTGAACATAAGCTGTCTCTTGAAATGGTTGAATGTAATTATTGCTGTCAAGTGACATTGAGTAGGTCTGAATCATAGCAACCCTGTGGTTTCTGAGGAATAGCTGGTGAGTTTGAACTACCAGTCTTGCAATTCAAACCAATCATGCAGGCCAGTGCTTATCCTATAGCGCTATACCAGGACTTCAAAACACGAGGCACACACACACACACAGAGAGAGAGAGAGAGAGAGAGAAAGTGTCCTGGCATGGCACTGTGAGTTAATGCGCTATGTTAATGAACCAAAAGGTCAGCAGTTCAAGCTCACCAGCCACTCCTCAGAAACCCTATACTTGGTCACTATGGTTTGGAACTGACTCGATGGCACTTAACAACAATAGCAACATTAGATAGATAGATAGATAGATAGATAGATAGATAGATAGATAGATAGATGATTGATTGATAGATAGATAGATAGATAGATATAGATAGATAAATAGATAGATAGATGATAGATAGATAGGTAGATAGATAGATGATAGATAGATAGATAGATAGATAGATAGGTAGATAGATAGATAGATAGGTAGGTAGGTAGATAGATAGATAGATAGATAGATAGATAGATATAGATAGATAAATAGATAGATAGATGATAGATAGATAGGTAGATAGATAGATAGATAGATAGATAGATAGATAGATAGATAGATGATAGATAGATAGATAGATAGGTAGGTAGGTAGATAGATAGATAGATAGATAGATAGATAGATAGATAGATAGAGATAGATAGATAGATAGATAGATAGATAGATAGATAATTTCACTGGTTTACTTCTTTCGAAAACCCAGACTAAGACGTAGTACCGAGAAAGTGAGAGTCTAGAGAAATCACAAAGGAGACTTGTCTAAATTGGTTTCCAAGTCTGACTGATTTTAAAGCATTGCTATAGGGTGGAGGCATGTCTGACTTCCACTTCACAGGAATCTGCCTGGGCTGATTTCGAGTTTGGTTCTCTTTCCCTCTTATGGAGTCTATGGAAGTCAGACATGGTTCCACATGGTTTTTGCAGTTGACATTTACAAGCGGGATTTATTGCAATGACTCCAGATTCAAGTAAGCACGAGGTTTATAAAGAAAAATAACTAAGGGGCACAGGAAGTGAAACTAGATTTTCAGATGGTCATTTTATTTTTGTTAACTGTAATGGCTGAAAGGAATTTAAAAGAAAAATGTTTCAGTAGAAGGAAGAAAAAAGCAGCTTCTGGAGTTGCCTAAAGCAGATGCCACACGGGTTAAACAGGATAACTGATTGGGGGCCAGAGCCCACTGGATCCACCCTACCTGAGGCCCAAGATCAAATTCATATAAATGGAGTTAGTCCAAGGGTGAAGAAAAGGGTTGAACATGAGTGTTTTTGAAAGGGTTATATGTTTGACAGCCTGTGGATATTAGTTTTTCCTGCTGACTATTTTAAAATAAGGAGCTCTGGTAGCGTAGTAGTTACAAATAGGGCTGCTAACCTCAAGGCCAGCAGTTTGAAACTACCAGTCATTCCACAGAAGAAAGATGAGGCTCTCTGCTCCCATAAAAATTCACAACCTGGAAACCCTATAAAGGGTCACTGTGAGTCAAAACTGATTCCATGACACATAATCAACCAGTCTAAAATAGACATTGTTGTTGTTAAGTGCCATTGAGTCAGTTCTGATCCATAGTGACCCTGCATAGCATTTCCAAGTGACAGTTGGTAAACTTGAACGACTGACTTTGTGGTTCAAATCGACTTTGAAGTCCAGCACATAAACCCACAGCATAATACTAGGACTCCTGAATAGACATACATGTGTGATACAAATGAATATTGGGAAATAAGATTACAGAGAGTTTGCAAGCTGCCTTCACAGCTTATACTTGATTGGATTTGTTAAAGAGGAGTTTGAATTTGCCCAAAAGAAATATGCTTCCCTTTAGAGTACGGGACCTTAGGTGGAATGCTGAGTCCCACCAAGAACTTTCAGGAGCAGCTGGTAGATTCGAACCACCAACCTTGCCGGTCTAACCAACCTTTCAGTCCACTGCATTATCCTGCAGTGCGACCTACACATATTTCACTGGTTTTGCTTCTCTAAAAACTTCAGCCTATGACACTTGGTGACATACAGGGTCAGCAAAAAAGAGAAAGCCACTCAATGAGATGTACTATTAAATTGACTGCAACAAAAGGTTCAAACACAACCAACAATTGTGAGGATGATACAACATAGGCAGTGTTTCATTCTGTTGTGCATTAGGTACCTATGAGTAGGAACTAACTGGAGTGGACCTAACAACAATAACAACAACAAAGAGTCCTAGTGGTGCAATGGTTAAGATCTGGACTGCTAACCAAATGTTGATGGTTCAAACCCAAACAGCATCTCCATTAGAGTACAAGCTGGTTATTTGTTCCTATAAAGATTAAAACCTAGGAAATCATATGGGGCACTTCTTTTCTACTATGAATCAAAATCACCTTAATGACACCAAACAATAACATGAGTATATAGGTTCCAGTGTGTTGTTGTTAGGTGCCATTGAGTTGGTACCGATACACAGCGACCTTATGCACTGCAAAACAATACACGGCCCAAAACTGGAACAACCTCACTATCATTGCCATGCTTGAGCCCATTGATGCTGCCACCCTGCCAATCCATCTCACTGGAGGTCTTCCTCTTTTTCTCTGACCCTCCACCTTATCAAACATGGTATCCTTCTCCAGTGATTGGTCCCTACTGACAATATGTCCGAAGTATGAGAGACAAAGTTTGGCCATCCTGACCTCCAAGGAGCTCTCTGGCTGCACTTTTTCCAATACAGATCTGTTGGTTCTTTTGGCAGCCCATGGCACTTTCAATATTCTCCTCCAACACCATAACTCAAAAGCATCAATTCTTCTATGGTCTTCCTTATTCACTGTCCAGCTTTCGCATGCATATGAAGGTATTGAAAATACCATGGCTCAGATCAGGAGCACTTTAGTCATCAAGCTGACATCTTAGCTCTTCAACACTTTAAAAAGGTCTTGTGCAGAAGATTTGCCTAATGCAATACGTCGTTTGGTTTCTTGACTTCCAGTTTATGATGACCCTAAATAGGGTTTATGTGTATATATATACACAGAAGTTTGGGCATTCTGGCCTCCAAGGAGCACTCTGGCTGTACTTCTTCCAACACAGATCTGTTGGTTCTTTTGGCAGTCCATGGATACTATCATTAAATACTCAAATGGCTTAAGATCCCAAGTGTTCATTCTGTCATTAATAGTTAACTAGTGACAATGCGTTAGATCACTGAATACAAATTAAAAATGAACACAAAAATGATATTAAAGAACACTTGTACACTATGTAAAGGACAATTAATGTTCACTGGTATGCCAAGAATGGTGATATAAACCTTTTGCAAATTTTATGGCTCCATGGGGGCCCACCTACTATGTCTCCACTACACAAAACCTCATTTAAATTTTACCTGCTCCTTTACAATCTCCATTGTCACACCCTATAACTAGCACTAAAAATTTAAAGAGATAAAGTCAATGCTCATCAGTTAGTACTATATCTGGACATTGTAACTCAGAGAGTAATGAAGAGACTTGGGTTTTCACATTTAAAAAAAAAAAATAATAATCCTAGTAATTTGCCTAAAAAGAACAGTTCCAAGTATATTCTAATAAGGTTAAGTATAAGGCTAATATTTATATTTTTAATAATATTTATATATTGAATAATTATATTAATTACTTCTTATTGTAAATTATAGTTTTTTTCACCTCCACAATCTCTTAGATTAATTATACTGTCAAAAGTGTCAGTTCTGAAAAAGTAACATGATGTTTCTCATTAGAAGACATACTAGTCAATTTTGTCAGATACCGTTCTTCAACCTTACCTATCAGTGTGTTCATCTGCAGGCAAATCTATTTCTCTGTCACATTACATTGTACTAATGTTATCCGTGACACAAGAGCTGAAAAATACTCTGGATGGTTGATCAAATACAGCTTCCCATGTCAAAGGTTTACAGTTTCATTATAAAAATTAACTTCTGGCTGACTCTAGCTAGATGCTCTCAGAATTAGAAGGACTCATCATTTATATGTAGCCCTCATTTTAAATATATTAATTTTACAAAATTTCAAACTGACCAAATTCAGGGCAGTAATTCATACAACAGAATTTTAAAAGATGCTCTAATTAGCATTCCTTCTGGTTCATTTTATACAGTCATTCTTCCAGTCAAGTGAGATAATTCTGCCCAAATATAATGGGCATTAGGTATGGAGGCAATGGGAAAGAAACAAAGAAACCTAATGGGAAAGAAACAAAGAAGGATTCTGGAGAATTCTAAGGAAACAAGACTTTTTTAATTTCCTTTAATCTGATAAATGGGACCAGAAACAAAATGAAAATTTCAAGGCAGAAGACTAATGCAAATTATTCACAACTTTTACTTAGACAGATACAAGTGTAATTTAGGTTTGGGTACAAGTTAAAATTTTCATCTACATTCACTTACTTTAAGCTGATTATAATAGTCTCACTTCCTCAGGCCAGGTATTGGTATATTGTGGTTGTTTGTTCTGTCAAATCATTTCTGACTCAAAGTAAGCCCGTATAGCATTTCCAAGGGTGACTGGTGGGTTTGAAACACAAGCCTTGCAGTTTAAGCTGATCTTGTGGGCCAGTATTTCTTCTACAGAGCTACACCAGGACTCTAGAGATTGTTTTTGTCATTGTTGTTGTTGTTCAGTACCATCGAGTGAGTTTCTTCTTGTAGCTTTCCAGTATAGGGTTTCCGAGGAGCAGCTGCTAAGTTTGAACCACTGACTTTGTGGTTCAAACTGACCTTGAGGTTGAGTGCTTATCTGCAATTGGTTTAGGTGCTAAGTAAGACTTTGGTCCATGAGATGTAAGGGTATCTGCTAGGTCATTCTCAGAGGGTTTTCCTAACTTTTAAGAGAATTTAATGGTGACAGAGTAGTTAAGCACTCCAATGCTAACTCAAATGTCACTGGCAGTTTTGGAACCCACAAGGGAGAAACTATGGCCATCTGCTTCTGTAAAAGTTTACAGCTTTGGAAACTTATCCAGCAGTCCTATTCTGTCCCCTCTGAGGTCACTATGAATCACAATCAACTCCAAGGTATTGTCTATTTTGTCTATAACTTTGTCACTTACCAGTGATGCCTGGAACTCCAACAACAACATTGGGTCCCTGAAACATAGGATCCTACAAGGGAGCCAGCCTATGAGCTAGCATATTGAAGATGTATGAGAATAAAGAAATGGACAGCAAACCATAATGATACCACTGAGTCACTGAATTGATTGTACCTGAAACTATCCTCAAAGAATTCTTGGATGGTGCCAACAGTTAACAGGCCCTGTTGATAACCAAAAGATTGGAGGTTTGAGACCACCAGAGGCACACTGGAAGAAATCAGCCATTGAAAACTTAATGGAGCAGTTCAACTATGGTACACATAAAGTTGCCATTGACTCAAAATTGTGAACAACAACAAAAAAAGATAAAGGGCAATGGTAGCGAAAGGGCATGGGGTTGGAAAATGGTGCATTAGCTATCAATTGCTGTGTAACAAGTTACCCCAAATACATGAATTTATGTAGATGTCAAGAAATCAGATAGCATTAGGCAAGTCTGAGGCAATGGATCTTTTTAAAGAGTTAAAAAGCAAAGACACCACCTTTAGGTCTAAGGGGTGTCTCACCAAACCCTTGGTATTTTCAATTATTTCATATACTTGTGAAAGCTAGATCATGAATAAGGAAGTTCAAAGAATTGATGCCTTTGAATTATGGTACTGAAAAAAAATACAGAATATTCCATAAACTGCCAGAGGAAAACAAATCTGTCTTGGAAGAATAGTCAGAATTTAACTTAGAAGAAAGGCTGACTAGATTTCATTTCAAATACTTTGGACATAGTATCTGGAGGGATCAGTCTCTGGAGAAGGTAAGGAGTCAGCAAAAGAGAAAAGGAGAGGGGGGAGCTTGACACAGTGACTACAAAAATGGGCTCAAATCCAGTGGCAATGGGGAGGATAACACAGGACAGGCAGTGTTTCATTCTGTTGCTGCTATGACTTGGAACTGACCTGATGGCACCTACTTGATATTTAAAACATTGCTCCAGACACAAGAATAGAAGTTGGTTAGTTAACTGGTTCTGTCTTAAGGTCTCTCATGAGGTTGCAACCAAACTGCCTGTCAGGGCTGCAGTCTCAGAAGACTTGACTGGGCCAGGAGGTTCTGGTTCCAAGCTCACTCACATGACTCTAGGTATGAGATTTCAGCACATGATGTTTCTATAGGATTGAGCATGGCAAGTCTTCCCCCATGGTATGAAGTGATCCATGGGAAAGCAAGTGAGTACATGTATAAGAGAGTATGCACTTAAGATGGAAGATGCAGTTGTTTAGTAAATCTAATGTCGTAAAACAGCACAACATAATCTGTGCTGTGTTCTATTTCATAGAAACAACTGGCTAAGTCCAGCACAATCTCAAGGGAAGAAGAACCAAGTTCCACACTCAAGGGAGGGGTACCAGAAAAATAAAAATTGTATAAACTTATGTTTTATAATCATCTGAGCTTTATTTTTAAAATAGATTTAGAAATATTTAAATATTGATAAGAAGTATCCTGCAAAGAAAAAGTGGAATGTGTATCAGTGTGCTGGCATCATTTTATCTACTAGGTAGATAATAAAATCATCATCATTAGGAGCTCTGATAGTGTAGTGGTTACGAATCAGGCTGCAAACCTCAAGGTCAGCAGTTTGAAACTACCAGCTGTTCCAAGGGAGAAAGAAGAGGCTTTCTGCTCCTGTAAAGATTTACAGCCTCAGAAATCCTGTATAGGGTCGTTATGAGTAGGAACCGACTCCATGGCACATAACAACAACGATTACAAAGGCGTTTTCATAGGTGGTGGAAACCCTGTATAGAGTTGCTATGAGTCAGAACCGATTGCACAGCACATAACAACAACAACAACAAAGGCGTTTTCATAGGTGGTGGGTTTGAAGGTTTAATTAAAATGGAAAGAGATAAAATAGCCATTATGGAGAATAATGCAAAATGAACAAACCCAAATCCACTGTCATCTAGTTAATTTCAACTCCTAGTGATTCTGCAGGCCGGAGTAGAACTGCTCCTTAGGGCTTCCAAGGTTGCAAGGCTTTACAGAAGCAAGTTGCCTGCCAAGTCTTTGTCCCGTGGTGTAGCTGGTAGGTTCAAATTGCTGACCTGATAGGCAGTAGTTTCAGATCACTGACTTATAATTAAGCAGCCTAGCATTTAACTACTGCCTCACAGCTAAAGTTACAGAAAATAACATGACAAAGAACATATAGAATCATTCCTTATCATATGGAAAATTCCATGTACCCTTTTTTGAATACCTTGATGAAATTTTTCCTGTGAAAACAAAACTTTTCATAGACATATGTCTGTAGAGCAATTGTTGTTGTTAAGTGTCATTGAGTCAGTTTTGACTCATAGCAAACCTTTATAGGATTTCCAAGTAGCAGCTGGTGAGCTTGAACCACCAATCTTGTGGTTCAAACCGACCTTGCAGTCCAGCACATTAACCTGAAGCAATTAGAAAACCCCATTTAAATCTGAACATATTAATAGCAATTGAGAATTTTTTTGTTTTTTTAGGAATAATCATACACATACACACACATAGAAGCATGCTGAGGAAGCAGTGAGAAAAATGATTTGACTAAAGGATTCTCCCAAACATTTATGAAGACAGAACACTCACATGATATGCCAACTTTTACAGAGCTACTAAAAAGATAAATATTTTCAGTTGATTTTATGAAACTTATTTTAGATGAATATTGTTCCTGTTAGGTGTCTACAAGTTGGTTCTGAATCACTGCTATTGTTAGATGCCATTGAGTCATTTCGGACTCATAGCAACCTTATACACAACAGACTGAAACACAGCCCAGTACTGACTGCACCATGCTCACATTCAGTGTTAAGCTTGAACCATCGCTGCTGCCACTGTGCCAATCCATCTTGTTGGGGTCTTGCTCTTTTTTGTTGACCTTCCACTTTACCTAGCATGATGTCGTTCTCCAGGGACTGGTTCCTTATGAAAATATGTCCAAAGCAGGAGAGACAAAATCTCACCATCCTGGTTTTTAAGGAGCATTCTAGTTTTACTTCTTCCAACACAGATTTGTTTGTTCTTCTAGCAGTCCATGGTACTTTTATTATTCTTCTCCAACACTATAACTCAAATACATCAATTCATCTACTATCTTCCTTATTCCCTGTCCAATTTTCACATGCATATGAGGTCACTGAAAATACTAGAGCTTGGGTCAGGCACACCTTAGTCCTCAAACTGACATCTTAATTTTTGAACACTTTCAAGAGGTCTTGTGCAGCAGATTTGCCTAATGCAATACACGGTCTGATTTCTTGACTGCTGTTTCCATGGTGGATACAAGCAAAATTAAGTCTTTGACAACTTCAATCTCTTCTCCATTTATCATAAGGTTATTTACTGCTCCAGTGGTAATTTTTGTTTTCTTTTCTTTACATTGAAGTACCATCGATACTGAAGACTGTGGTCTTTGATCTGTATCAGTATTTTAAGTCCTTATCACTTTCAGCAAGCCATTACATTTGAGTATCACAGGTTGTTCATAAGTCTTCTCCCAATCCTGATGTCATGATTTTCTTAATATAATCCAGTTTCTTGGATTATTTACTCAGCATTCAGATTGAGTAAATATGGTCAAAAAATACAACCCTGTCACACACCTTTCCTGATTTTAAACCATGCAGTTTTCCCTTGTTCTGTTCAAATGAATGCCTCTTGGTCTGTGCACAAGTTCCTCATTAGTTCAATTAAGAGTTCTAGAATACTCATTCTCTACAATGTTGTCCACAGCTAGTCATAATCCACACAGTTGAAAGCCTTTTTATAGTCAATAAAGCACAGGTAAACATCTTTCTGATATTCTCTCCTTTCAGCCAAGATCCATCTGACTTCAGCAATTATATTCTACATTCCATATCCAGATCTGAATTCGGCTTGTGCCTTTGGCAGTTCCCTGTCAATGTTACAAATATGGAACCCTTCCAATCAGTTGGCCAGGTAACTCTCTTCCAAATTTCTTCACATAGATAAGTGGGTACCTCCAGTGATACATTAGTTTGTTGAAAAAATTCAATTTGTATTCCATCAGTTCCCAAAGCCATGTTCTTTGCCAATGCCTTCAGTGTAGCTTGGACTTCTTTCATTATCACTGGCTCCTGATCATATGCTACCTCTTAAAATGGTTGAACATTGACCATATCTTATTGGCACAGTAACTCTATGTATTCCTTGCATTTCCTTTTGATGCTTTCTGCATCATTCAATATTCTGCCCAAAGAATCCTTCAGTATTCCAAGTCAGGTCTTGAATTTTTCCCTCAGTTCATTCAGCTTGTGATATACAGTGCATGTTCTTTCCTTTTGGCTTCCTAACTCTAGCTCTTTGCACAATTAATATTTATTTGGTTTTGTCTTCTTCAGCTGCCCTGCGAAATTTTTTATTCAGCTCTTTTACCTCCTTATTTCTTTCCATTTTCTTTAGCACCTCTATGCTGGTGAGCAAGTTTTATAGTCTCTTCTGACATTCATTTTGGGGTTTTCCTTCTTTCTTATTTTCTTAATGACCATTTGCTTTCTGTTTGTATGATGTTCTTGATGTCATCCCACAACTCTTCTGTCATCCCACCTTCAGCCTGAACTGCATATAAGCAACTCATGGTCTGGTTCCAACAGTCTGCTCCTGACTTTGTTTTGACTGACAATACGGAAGTCTTCTACTTTCTCTTCCCACAGATGTTGTCAATTTGATCTCTGCATATTCTGTCTGATGAACTCAATGTGTATAATCATTTTCTATGTTGTTTATAAAAGGTACTTGCAATGAAGAAGT
>NW_006408669.1:1513474-1514369 GCF_000296735.1 Chrysochloris asiatica
CTGAGGGGCTCACCTTCCGGCACTATATCTGACAGTATTCTGGTGTTATTCATTATGCTTCAGTATGCAATATTCTGGTGTTATCTGAATAGAGTTTCACTGCTATTGCTAAGTTTTCAGTGACTACATAGTCAGAAGTAGTTGGCCTGTCCTTCCTTTGAGTTTGTCTTAGTTTGGAAGCTCAGCTGAAACCTGTCCACCATGGGTGACCCTGCCGACATTCATAATTCAAAATACCAGTGCTATATCTCCCAGCATCACAGCAACACAAGCCACCACAGCGCAACAAACTGACAAACAAGTGGTGGTCTGGCTCACAGAGACCCTATGTAAAACAGAAAGAAACATTACCCAGTTCTGTGCCATGTTCACAAGCCCTATTATGCTTGAGCCCTTTGCAGCTGCCACTGTGCCAATCCATCTTGTTGGGGGTCTTCTTCTTTTTCACTGACCCTTCATTTTAACAAACATGATAGCCATATCCAGGGACTGTTTCCTCCTGATAACATGTCCAAACTAAGACAAACGTTTTCCTTCCTTGCTTTTAACAAACATTCTGGCTGTACTTCTTCCAATACAGATTTGTCTTTCTGTAGGCCATGGTACTTTTAAGATTCTTCTCCAACACTCAAATGCATCAATTCTTCTATTGTCTTCCTTATACATTGTCTAACCTTGTACGTGAATATGAAGCAAATAAAATACCATGGCTTGGGTCAGACGCTCCTTTGTCCTTAAACTAACATCTCTGCTCTTCTTGTGCAGCAGATTTCCAAATGCAATGCTTTGTTTGATTTCTTGGCAGCTATCTCTATGTGCTTTATTGACCATGCAAAGGCTTTCAATTGTGTGGATCATGACAAGCTATGGACAACATAGCGAAGTATGAGTATTC
>NW_006408669.1:1514884-1515423 GCF_000296735.1 Chrysochloris asiatica
AAGTGGAAGCATCAGTGGGCTCAAGCCTAACAACAATTGTGAGGTTGGCCCAGGACCAGGCAGTGTTTTGTTCTGTTGTAGATAGGGTCGCTATGAGTCAGTACTGACTCGATGGCACCTAACAACAACAAATCTCCATGAGTGTTAATAGTGGAAAACTGTAGCCTTTAGCAATTTCTATTCTTTGTTCATTTTTCATGATGTTATTAATTGCTTCAGTGGTAAGGATTATTATTTTCTTTACATTGAGGCGTAATCTATACTGCAGGCTGTGGTCTCTGATCTTCATCAGTATTTTAAGTCCTCTTCTATTTTGGCAAGCAAGGTTGTGTCATCTGCATATCACACACTGTTAATGAGTCCTCCTCAGTCCTGTTACCATGTTCTTCTTCATATAATCCAACTTCTTGGATTATTTGATAAACATACAGATTGAATCATGAAATAATACAATGTTCACCTCTACTGATGTTAAACCATTCAGTGTCCCCTTGTTCTGTTTGAATGACTGCCTCTTTGTCCAGGTTCCTCTGAAGCCC
>NW_006408669.1:1515523-1519437 GCF_000296735.1 Chrysochloris asiatica
GATGAGACTTTCTGCTTCCATAAAGATTTACAGCCTCAGAAACCCTGTACGGGGTCGCTATGAGTCATAACCGACTCCACAGCACATAAGAACAATAACATCATGATCCACACTATCGAAAGCCATTGCACAATCAATAAAGCACAGGTAAACATGTTTCTGATATTCTCTCCTTTCAGCCAAAATCTATGTGCCTTCAGCAATGATATCCCTCATTCCACATCCTGGTCTGCATTGGGCTTGAACATTTGGTAGTTCCCTCTCATGTACTGTTGCGGCTGTCTTTCAAATTGCTTGGCATAGATGGGTGAGTGCCTCCAGTGCTGCATCAGTTTGTTGAAAGATTTTATTTTGTATTCCATCAATTCCTGAAGCCTTTGTCTTTGCCAGTGCCCTTAAAGTACCTCGAACTTCTTCCTTCAGTACCACTGGCTCTTGATCATCTGCTACCTCTTGAACTTACTGAACATTGACCATTTCTTTTTGGTATAGGAACTCTATATTTCTTCTGTTTTCTTTCAATGCTTTCTGCATCATTCAATATTTTATTCATGTTGTTGTTATTAAGTGCCATTGAGTCAGTTGTGACCCAGTGTAGGTTTTCCACAGTGGGTGACTGTGAACCACTGACCTTGTGGTTTAAAACGACTTTGCAGTCCTACGCTTATCTTCATTGCCACATCAGGACTTCATTTTGTTCATAGAATCCTTCAACATTGAAAGTTGAAGCTTGAATTTTTTTATTCAGTTCTTTCAGCATGAGAAATACTGAGCATGTTCTTCCCTTTTGGTTTTCTAACTCCAGGTCTTTTCACATTTCATTATAATATTTAGCTTTGTTTTTGAAGCTGCCTTTTGAAATTTTCTGTTTAGTTCTTTTACTTCCTCAGTTCTTTTATTTGTTTTAGCAACTCTACACTGGAAAGGAAGTTTCAGAATCTCTTGTGAAACCCATTTTGGTCTGTTCCTTCTTTCTTGTCTTCTTAATCACCTTTTGCTTTGTTCCTACATGATGTTCTTGATGTCATCCCACAACTCTTTTGATCTTCATTCATTCTTGTCTAACATATTATATCTACTCTTGAGATGATCTCTAAATTCAGGTGGGATATATTCTACGTCATATTTTGGCTTTCACGGACTTGTTTTATTTTCTTCAACTTCAGCCTGAAGTAGCATTTGAGCAATTATGATCTGTTCCACAGCCTGCCCCTGGCCTTGCCTTGGCTTATGATATGAAGCTTTTCTGCTTTTTCCTCCCTCAGATGTAGTCAATTTGATTTTTGTATATTATATCTGTTGAGGTCCAGGTGTATTGTCAATTTTTATGTTGTTTAAAAGAGGTGTTTGAAATAAGTCATTTGTCTTGCAAAATTCTATCATGCAATCCCCAACATTGTTTTTATCACTGAGGCTGTATTTTCCAACTACTGATCCTTCCTCTTTGTTTTCAACTTTTATATTCCAATGGTCAGTAATTATCAATATTTCTTAATTGCATGGTTGATCAATTTCAGGCTGAGGATATTGGCAGAATTCTTCAATTTCATCATCATTGGCTTTGGTGGTTGGTGAATAAATCTGGATAATAGCAGCATTAACTGGTCTTCCTATGTTGTTGTTAGGTACGGTGGAGTTGGTACTGACTCATAGTGACCCTGCACAGGGTTCCTGAGGCTGTAAATCTTTACGGGAGCACAAAGCCTCATCTTTCTTCCATGGAACAGCTGGTAGTTTCAAACTGCTGACCTTGAGGTTAGCAGCCCGATTTGTAACCACTACACTACCAGAGCTCCTTATATTGTCCTATCACAGACAGCATTGTACTTTAAGATAGATGTTCTTTTTTATGATGGATGCAGTGACATTCCTCTTCAGTTTGTCATTCCTGGCATAGTAAACCTTATGATTGTCAGATTCAAAATGACTAAAGCCAGTCCATATCACCTCACTAATGCCTAGGAGATCTATCCTTCTTCATTTCATTTTATTTTTGACACCTTCCAATTTTCCTAGGTTCATACTTCGTACTGTCCATGGACTCATTATTAATGGATACTAACAGCATTCATCTTATTTTGAATTGTGCCCCATCAGCAAATGAAGGTCTCCAAAATTTTACCCCAATCACAACATCATAGTCAACTCTAATTTAAACATTTAAAAAATTTTTTAAAGCTGATGTGCATTTAAACATTGTTACTTCTCTGTACCCTTATTATAACGGTCATTACAGTGAAAAGATAATGGAATTTTTCCACGAACTGTTTGAAGCCCTCTCTTACGGCAACTGGCTTTGTGTACCTTCCTTAGGAAGGATTTTCTAAGCACATTTAATTACAGGGCCTTTGTTCTAAGAGCATTGTTGGTTTCTTACAATAATGTAAGAAACACTGCTCTATCAGATCAGCCCTTAAAGTATGCAAGAATATTCACAAATTCAACTAAAATATTTTTATTTTATTTTCTAATAAAGCAAAAATGGTTTAGTATTAGAAAATATATTAATATTATTGGGCATATCAACTGATCAAAACAAGTAGTGGAAAAACCTTGGTTGTCTTAAAAGATGCCAGCCAGCAAGTTAATATCATTAAACATCATTACTGTAACAAAACAATGCAAAAAATTCCTTAGCATAACAAAAGTATGAGCTCTATCTCAAAGCAACAGCCTATTTTATAAATTAATGATAAAAAATTAATTAGCAGATACATGCAAGTCAGAAACTAGTCAATTGTCATTGGTATTCAAATATCAGCAGGGTCACCCATGGTTGACAGGTTTCAGCTGAGCTTTAAGTATAAGGCAAAGTAGGAAGAAAGGCCTGATAATCTACTTCCAAAAATGTTGTTGTTGTTAAGTGCTGTTGAGTTGGTGCCAACACTTAGCAACCCAGTATAGGATTTCTGAGAACAGATGGTAAATTTGAACCATGGGGCTGTGGTTTGCAATTCAGTACTGATTCTACAGTGCCAGTAAATGAAAACTCTATGGATCACAAAAGAAGTTTGTGTGATACAGAACTAGACAAAATTTTAATTCTGTTCTGTTATACATGGAAATGCCATAAATAGGAGCTGACTCAAAGGCATCTGACAACAATGTTTTTAGCTCTGTGTTAATGTTATATTCAATGCAATCAGACAAGGACAATGAATCCAACATATGAATATTAGAAGAGAGAAGGAAAAAAATATACAATTATTTGCCAAAGATATGGTTGTAAACCTAGAAAATTCAGAGGATGAATGCGGCATTGATGGTTAGGCATTTGTCTGTTAGCCAAAAGCTTGGTGGTTTGAAACACATCCAGCAGTTCTGTGGGAGAAAGAGCGGGTGATCTGCTCCTACAAAAATTTAACAAAACCCCCACTAACATCAAGTTGATTCTGACTTGATAATGACTCTGTGTAGGTTTTCTATATGTGGCCTTGTGAGTCGGCAACCACCTCCAAGGCACTTAACAACCAACAACCACAAAGGGTTTTTGAGGCTGTGAATGTTTGCAGATGCAGAAGACCTCGTCATTTTCCCTCAGAGTGACTGGTTAGTTTGAAATGCTAGCCTTGAAGTTAGTTGCTGTTTTTCCTGTTGTTGGTGTTACGTGCCGTGCAGTCGGTTCCGACTCACAGCAACCCTGTACAGCGTTTCTGAGGCTGTAAATCTTTACGGGAGCAGAAAGCCTCATTTTTCTCCCACGGAACAGCTAGTAGTTTCAAACTGCTGATCCTGAGGTTAGCAGCCCAATTCATAACCATTATGCTACCAGAGCTCCTTGTTGTTACTGTTAGGAGCCATGAAATTGGTTCTGATTCATAGCATCCCTAGACACAACAGAACAAACACTGCCTGGTCCGGAGCCATCCTCACAATTGTTACTACATTTGAGCCAACTGCTGCTGCCTCTGTGC
>NW_006408669.1:1519849-1523332 GCF_000296735.1 Chrysochloris asiatica
ATGCAACAAATCAATGGCTCTCTACTAGCAATAACCAGTTTGAAAGTGTGATGATAAATTTACTATAACAACTCAAATAGCATTGCTAGATATAGCAAATAAACATCCAGAATGCCCAGTTAAATTTGAATTTCAAATAAACAATGAATAATGTTTTAGTGTAAGTATGCCCCATGCAATATTTAGGCATACTTATACTAAAAAAAAAAAATACATTCTTGTTTATCTGAAATTCAAATTTAACTGGGCATTCTGGACTTTCTTTGGCAGCTGTAGATCAGACTCTAAAACATAATTTTTGAAAGTAGTTTGCCGGACATAGAACTGATTACAATTCGTCTGTATTGTTGTTTTCCATGGTTAAGTGCTATAGAGTCAGTTCTGACTCATAGCAAACTTTCTATATCGGTATATTCAATTGCTTCACAGATCAACAATGATTTTAATTATAGTATGAATTTTAAACTTTTAAGATCCTTTGAAAGTTACAGTTAAAGTATGAAACGTACCTTGCAGTAATTAAAATGCATTTTAATTTTGCATGGAAAAATTGGTTTTCCTTTTTGGCGCAGGAAGATCTTTTGGCATCTGGCTAGATGCCCCAGACCCCCTATTTTGAATGGCCAAAGGTTATCAACATCCATGGCGGTACTCCTTCCTTCACATCCTGAGACGAATACCCACCTTCCCACTTCACCTACCCTTGGCTGCTCTGAACGTGGCTCTGCAACAAAGCCTTGTCTTTAATTCTACTCTCCTATATATACTTGGAGGGCCCTTGGGAGTGCTCAGGCCACACTTAGGAGAAATGTGCTGCAGTGTATTAAACACTGACCATGGCACAGGAGGAAGGACCAGCTGTCGAGCTGCAATGTCCCAGGTTCTGAGTTGCAAAGTTTTTAAAGGGCAGTTGTTCCTGGTTGATGAGCCCTGGTTCCCTGAAGGGTGCTGTGTTCTTGGGAAGCAGCCATTCCAGTATTTCAAAGATTGTTATAATGGAACAATGTATGAGGATGTATAAAGAGTAATTTACCATTTTATAATTACTTTTAATTAACTATTTTATAATTACTTCCTCCATGGTAATGCCTTTGGGCCTGATTGTGAAAACAATTATAGACTGGAAATTTGCATCCCAGTAATAGGTCCTAGCATAAACTCCATGAATGTTGCTATTTCTTGGTACTTATTTGGCTTATCGTGAAATCTAAACTCTAGCTATGTTTTATTCACCCCCAGCTTTCCTCCAAATCAGAAGGTAAAACCAAAAGGGCCTCATTTTAGGAAAAAAATATTTGAAACAATTAGTGTATGTTATTCTATAGTCACTTAGATCAATGCTCAAGCTGGTTACTTCTTGTGGCCTTCAAGGTGGCTTCCAGATTTCACCCTTATCCATTACACACTGAACTCTCACCTATTGGCAATAAACTATAAGATACGTCAAACAGGAAATACCTACATTTTAAAAACAAAAGTTTGTTATTTTGCTTTCTTTTGTTATTGATGGTTAATATTCTTCACTGGATTATATTCTTATTCATATATTCCAGCTTCTCTAATCAATTGCTCAACATACAGATTGAATAATATGATAAAAGAATACAGCCCTGGTGCACACCTTTCCTGATTTTAGTCCATTCAGTATCTCCTTGTTTTGCTCCAACAACAGCCTCTTGGTACAAGTTCTTCATGTGCACAATTAAGTGTTCTGGAATAACCATTCTCGACAATGTATCCATGTTGTTGTTGTTGTTGCTGTCAAGTGCCTCTGAGTTGCTTTCTATTCATAGCACCATTGTATAGGGATTCCAAGTAGCGACTGGTGAGTTAGAAGTGCAGACTTTGTGGTTCAAACCAACTTTGTGTTACGATGCTTACCCTACAATGCCAACAACAGGACTCCATGTTATCCATTTGTTGTTCTTAGGTGCCATCAAGTTATCACCTATTCCTAGCGACCTTATGCACAGCAGAATGAAACACTGACTGATCCTGGGCCAACCTCACTACTTTTGCCATGCTTGAGTTCATCAATGAAGCCACTTGGCCAATCCATCTCACCGGGATCTTCCTCTTTTTGTCTGACTCTCTACCTTACAAAACATGATATCCTTCTCCAGTGACCGGTCCCTGCTGACAATATGTCCAAAGTATGAGAGGCAAAGTTTGGCCATCTTGGCCTCCAAGCAGTACTCTAGCTGCACTTCTTCCAAAAGAGACATATTGGTTCTTTTGGCAACCCATGGCACTTTAAATATTCTCCTTTAACACCATAACTCAAAAGCATCAAGTCTTCTATGGTCTTACTTATTCACTGTCCAGCTTTTGCATGAACATGAGGGTATTGAAAATACCAAGGCTTGGGTCAAGCACACCTTAGTCTTCAAGCTGACATCCTTGCTCTTCAACACTTTAAAAAAAAAGGTCTTGTGCAACAGATTTGACTAATGCAATATGTCCTTTGATTTCTTGACTTCTGCTTCCGTGAGTACTGATAGTTGATCCAAGAAGAATGAAGTCCTGGACAACTTCAATCTTTTCTCTGTTGATAAGAACGTTATTTATTGGTCCAGTGGTGAGAAGCTTTTTCTTTAAATTGAGATGTAATCCATACCAAAGGCTGTACTCTTTGATTTTCATCAGTAAATGTTTTAAGTCCTCTTCACTTTCAGCAAGCAAGGTCGTATCACCTGCATATTGCAGATTGTTAATATGTCTTCCTCCAATCCTGATGCTATGTTTTTCTTCACATAACCCAGTGTCTTGGATAATTTGCTCAGCATACAGGTTGAATAAGTATGGTGAAGGAATATAAACTTGTCACACACCTTTTTTAATTTTAAACCATTCTGTGTTCTGATGTTCTATTTGAACAACTGCTTCTTGGTCCAGGTACAGATTCCTCATGTGCACAATTAAGTGTTCCGGAATATTCATACTTCGCAATGTTGTCCATTGCTTGTCAGGATCCACACAATCGAAAGCCTTTGCATAGTCAATAAAGCACAGGTAAACGTCTTTCTGATATTCTTTGCTTTCAGCCAAGATCCATCAGACATCAGCAATAATATCCCTCATCCCACGACCTATTCTGAATCTGGCTTTAACCTCCGGTAGTTCTCTGTCAATGTATGATTGTAGCCATTTCTGTATCACCTTTAGCAAAACTTTACTCGCATGGGCTATCAAAGAGATTGTCCGATGATTTTCACATTCCATTCGGTCACCTCTCTTTGGAACGATCACAAATATGGATCTCTTCCAATCAGTCGGCCAGATAGTTGTCTTTCAAATTTCTTGGCAGAGATGTGTGAGTGCCTCTTGTGCTGCCTCACTTTCTTGAAAGATTTCAAATTTTTTCCATCAATTCCTGGTGCCTCGTTCTTTGCCAATTCCTTCAATGCACCTTGGACTTCCTCCTTCAGTATCATTGGCTCTTGATCATATGCTACCTCTTGAAATGGTTGATCATTGACCATT